>NW_026578042.1:1800000-2082053 GCF_029603195.1 Condylostylus longicornis
TAAATCACGACATTATCTTTAATGAAGTGGAAATTCTTTCTGTCACTCTTTAATTTTTATTATATACTTCTAAAAAAGAATTGAAAAAATGTGTATATTAATTTCAATCTGCCCGTCACCGGACTAAACTCTTTTAAAGTCCTTGTGCTATGATTATAGTAGACTTTAAATGCAAGTTTTTGATAGACTTACTACGTCAGAATTATAAATAATTTTTCAATTATTCAAAATTTCGTAGTTATTCCATTTAAAATTTAGTAAAATTTCAATTTTTTGCCATGTTATTCTTTATGATTTATTAGAACAGTTTTAAATTCTAATAAAAGTAAAGGAGTAACAGTATAAATTATATTTTCATCGAAAATTAATATTACATTTTTTAATTAAATTGGCAACCTTATCCAAATTTACTCTTATGACAGTCTAATTTTTTTTAAATTCCTACAGCGTATGTAATAAGATTTCTGAGAATGTTTCTCAATTAAACTACAAAAAAGAAATATGGAAATGTGCTTTTTTTTTGCAAAATATTTCTTTTAATTTTTGGCAATTTGGAAATTACAATATGTTTAATAACAAATTTTTGATAAAATTATTAATATTTTCTGAGAAAAAATTAATAGGTAAAGAAGGTATGAGCATTAAAAATTTCTTAGTAACAAACAACATGTGCTTTATATTTTGCTAAATTTATTTTTGAAAATTTTAATCCAATTCGCCTTATGAATTTACAATTTATAGATTCTTGTTGTTGTTCTTATGTTTTATTATAATGTTTTTTTTTTTGAGTAAAAACACAGACCTTTCATGTTTCAGTAATTTTGTAAAGAAATTTTGTGAAAAAATATAAATTAAATTTTTTTTAAAACTATTGAAATACTTTGAAAAATTTCAATTAAAATTTATTACGATTTCTGTTTTTGTTTTTAATGCATAATTAATTGTAAATAATTATAATTTTAACCTTTTAATTTTTACTTTGAATATTTGAAAAATTTTTCAAGTACAAAAAAAAAATTTTGTTCACTTTTCCGTCAATTTTGTTTTTGTTGGAAAATTATTTAAAATTGAAAATATTTATATAAATATTTAAAAACAAACGCAGATTGTCCGAGATTCGACGGAATTTCCGAAGCAGGGTGATATACAATATCTTTAGCTTTTTCACAAGTTAATTATTAACATTAGATAACCGTTGCTTATAGATCAAGCATTAAGCACATTAACAAAAGGCGCAAATAAAAACATAATTTAGTTGCAAACTCAGCAACTATCAGTTATCAAGCAACAGAGTTGCCATTTAAAGGAAAGAGAGAGAAGAATAAACGATGTTGTAGGTTAAGTAGAGTTGTGAATTAGAATTAACACAAGTCACAACGCAACATTCTAGTATAACCGTTAAGATTCCATACGTTATCCCTAACAGAAACTCATTCAAACAAAGGACCCACAATAGATCCCGACACAGATTGATGGATATACCTCAGGTTAACGACACACCCTCAAGAATTACAAAATTGATCAACATCAACCAAGCCTTAGAAGATGGTAATCTAAAACGATCACGCCAGCCCAAACCACGCAAAACAAATCGCAGAAATTTTCTCTGAATAGATTCAACGAGAAGCATCCACCACACGATAGGGTACCCAAACCTGACAGGCATACTCCAAAATTGACCTCATAGAAGGCACATGCAAATGCTTCGCAAGATAGTCATCCATCCAAACTTCGAATTAGGCCTAACAATAATCATATACAAATGAACCCCACTTGAGGCTCAATAACTCGACAAGTAGGGCCGGAGAAGCAAATTATGGCTAGGTGTTAAAAAGTAAATGTAACTAATTGTAATAATAACCGGGGACATTCAATTAGCCTACTGCTGAAAAACTTTTGAGTCTCGGATACCCTTTATTAGTACGTACATATTATATATGTATACATGCACACATAAGTAATTGAAAATAATAAAATTAATTAAAATCATTGTGAATTATGTATAGCTATACTAGAAATATTTTGGGAAGAGAAAATTAATTTTATTCGCATTTTCTTTACAATTTAGTTAATTTTTTTTTTTCATTTTAAATTTATTGCAAAATTTTTATTTTAAAATATAAAATTTGTAAATTTTGTTTTTTGTTTTTCTAAAATTAATTTCAAATATTAAAATGAGTGTGATTCATTTATTATTTAAATATAAATTTAGAAAAACGAAACAAAAGAACTCAGAAATTTGGCAAAAATTCGGAGCAGATCAATTTCTCATGTATAGGGCATAGCCATTGTACCTAAACAAATTTATTTTTATGTTTTGAATTATTCTAAATTTTAATTTATTGTTTTTAATTATAAAAATATTATGTTTTATTATATTTGTTTTTCAGACATAATATAATTAATAAATTTAATTAAAATAAAAACTTGTCTATATTATGCACATATCTACTTATTAAACTGATATACTTCCTACATGACTAAATATTAGAATATTTGTATGGTCTACCTATGCCATTCATTTCATTTAAAGTGTTGAATAAATTGAAAAATGACGTCGACGGAATGAATCATTTTTTTTTTTGGTAATTATTTTTTTAGTTTATCAGCAATTATTTTGTATGATACATGATCAAAATTAATAAAATAAATGTGTAAAAGAAATTAATTTAAATTAAATATAAACAATTTTGATTAAATTATTTTAGGACTTTTCTTAAACTCGATCTTGGTGGGAAAATGTGGTTTCGTTGATTAGAAAACGCATAATTTTAATTGACAAGTAATTATTTATTTTAACTAATGTCAAACTATTATCTTTATCTGTCAAAATATTGTTGCTTTTGTCAAAAATTGTTGTCATATATGTAACTTGCAGGTATATATTCGTTTTTGAGCTACAGTCTGTTGAAAAAAAATCTAAATTCCAGATTTTTCCTTTATATAAATAAATGCCAATAATTTAAGAGTTTTACAAAATAGAGTAACTTCGATGTTCCGATACTAGTATGCGCTGTCATATCTGCTAAATGGGGGCAGGCTTTCAACATGTTTACAATAGCATGTAATCAATTTTTACATGTGTACAATATAGAATGCAATCACGACCTTCACTACCTCACCTTCTATTAATTTATTAAACGTGAATTGTTCAATATCAATATTTCAAATAATTTTCTTTCAATAAAGGATTTTCGTTGCATACTTTTAGGTTAGTGAATGCAATTTATTAATTATCGACATTAAAACCTTTTAATAATCTACGAATAAGTTTGTTCCATACTAGAACAGAACAAATGATTTAATTCAACATATTTGTATTTATTTAAAAAAAAAAATGTATTTGTGATGTCTCATTCCCCGGTATTTATTTAATGCCGTGTAAATATTAAGAATTTTTATACGAAAAAAAAAATGTGTTACTTTCAACCAGTAAGTTAATGGCATTTTAATTACTAAAGATAATAAAAATTGTGGATTTTTACAAGATATTAGGCATTGTGTAAAACAAACAGAACAAACAACAAAACCAGGAAACAGAAACAAAAATTACAGCAAAAACTTTAAGAATAAATAGAAAAACAAAACTTTTCTTTTTTTTTTTTTGCTTTTTGTACTTGAGTTTTTCAACATGGAAAATATAAACGCGATTTTGGAAAATGAATTACGAATTTTTCTTTTGTCCTTTTTTTTATGATTTAATTCTTGATTATTTTGGTTTAAATAGAGCCTTAATTAAAGGTCATATTATGAATAAATTATGCTAATTATTATGTTTTAATTCAAAAACAAAAATCTTAAGTGCTCAGTACAAATATGAGAACCGAATTGTTAGCAGTTAAGAAACAATGAAATTTTCAATTTTTCTTTTTTTTTTTAATAATTTTCTTTCCCAAAAATAAAAAAAAACCCTTTCTTTTTCGCTTGGTTTTGAAATAACAAAAAAAAAAATTTTTAATAACTTTGTTAACATAAAATGTTAAGAGCATTTATAAAACTTAAATTACAGCTTATAAAACAATAGAAATTTTCTTAATGTAAGTGGCAGCGTTTTAATACACATATATGTATGTATACAGTTGGGTCGAAATAAATTGAATCATTAGAAAGTATAAACAAAATAATACGAGGAATCCGAAACTAAATGAAATTCTTAAAGCAGAAGGAGAGAATGAATCTAGACAGGTGCAAAATAATTTGAAAACCACAATTTTGAGTAAACAAGAGATAAAAGAAAATTTTTTGGAAAATTTTTATTTTGCACTTATAAACAAAAACGTTGAATTTCGATCGTGCTTCAAGAGAAAAAGAATTTCATAGGCTTAAAATGATTTTTCAAAAGCAGAAAAAGCCGGAAAGTCACATTTCCGAAATTATAAGAAAAAACGTTACAAAAGGGAACGATTTCCACCAGAAAGATCAAATTTTGAAATTCGATGGCTCGAAAATTTGGCTGCCCTTATATTGAAGATTGTAGATTGCAAAGAAAAAGTAACAGTGCACCGCAACCAGGAAATATAAATCTATTGTGCTCCCTACATTTATATTGAACCTTAAAAATATTTATTGTCTAAGAAAATTGATCATTCTTATCATTTTCGTATTTAAATTAATTTTTCTAAATATTTTAAAATAAAAGCTCAAACTTGAGCTTATTTATGAGCTCAATTTCAATTACTTAATTAATTGTCTAAAACTCAATTTATCCGGACTGTATATTAATATTGTAAATGAACATTATTATGTTCATTTTATTACATTTAAGAAAAACATCTAACTTATATTACAAAAAAACGGGGAATATAAACAGGAAGGAAGAAAGTGAAATAAAAATATGAAAGTGAATTATTTGATCTCTTGACCTTATACTTTTTTCCTTGAAATTTACATTTTTAAAAGTAAATATAGTTGTGTACACATACATACATACTTACGTTTATTTTACACCTACATTTAAGTATAAGTTTAAAGATTATAATTATAAAGGCCACAAAAATATTCGAAATAAAAAAAAATCTTTACGGCACAAAAAAAAAAAGAGCAAAAAACATAAAAAATCAACCACACGCATATTATTTTTTTCTCTCAATCTTCTCTATAAATTTGTTGTTTATGGTAAAAACGCTTTGCGATTATTGTTTATTGTTGCTGTCATTACAATAACTGCTATCGCAATCGTCATTTTTATATTTAAATGAAAACGTTTTATTGTACATGCAATATTTTTTGTACCTGCATACGTATGTGATAATGTACATATACGAACGTACATAGGCAAAAAAAAAATTTTTTTAATTCCTTTCGTGGGAAGTTTTTATAACTTGTTTGTACCTGACATAAGGCATAAGCATAAGATACTCTGGTGAAAAATTTCATAATAATGTTAAATTCATCTTTTGTACAGTTTTTAATGTTTTTTTAAGAAAATTTCCGAACAAATTTTCCGAATATAAATATTAGGTATAGTAAATTTGAGCCTTAAATTTTGTTATCCAAAGTGACAAGAAAGTATATATACATACATATACATAGGTATTTATTTGAAATATGAAACTCATTTTGCATTAATTCAAAATTGGCGCCATCTGTTATTGATATCTGACAAACTTATCGTTTTAGAGAGAACATAGAAAATTATGAAATAAAATTAATAAATACTTTTATGCTCTCTCTTTTATGTTTATTTTGAGTCAAAATTTGTTGGTATGGCAATGACATAAATAAAATAATATTAGTAAAGTTTGATTAAACACAATAATATTCATATTATGAATAATATAGCAAACATTCGTTTTAAAAAAAAATTCTGTGGTTTTTAAGAAAAATTGCTTAAGTCAAAAAATAAGCGGTTTAGAGTAGATTAAATTTAAAATTGTACTAAGTTGCGTATTAAATTAATTAAACTTTGACCGAATACAAATTAAATATAACATGCAGGGAATTCGAATTTGTAGTAACACAAAATACTCCCAAACTTCTTTCATTGAGTTAAAGCTTGGCTTACAAGAACCGCAACCTAAAATACTCAAAATTTGAATTTTTCCATAAATAATATTTAGAATACCTTGAAATAGAATCTTGCGCACTTTAATATAAGCACTGTTTTCATTTTGTTGTTTTTTTTTTTAAATAAGAGCATTTTAAAATTAAGTTGCTCGGCTCAAATTGTCAAAAAATCGGTGTACTGAATTTTTGTAAATTTCCATAGCATTATACTTATTTATTTAACACTGTTCTAATAACATAGAATTTTAATACAAGAATTTTTTTTTCATCTTTATATTTGAATTTTACCTAAACAATATTTGAATAAATAAATACTATTAAATATTAAATTTACACAAGTTTTAAATGAAACAAGTCTATGACGTCTATTTACAATAAATATGACATAAAAAAGTATGTATGTTATTTCAATTGGTATCGGAGTAGTTTCAAAATATTCGAATTGATTGTAAATATTGACAGTAATAATATGTTAGTGCTCATATTTATTTGGAAAAGTGGACTTTAACCAACACTTCACCGCCTACAATATAAACAGTATGGATATACGTAAGTAACAAAACTATTTTTAGATTAATATTGATTTTAGCTTATATTTTTTGGAATATGTACAAACTTTTTTCACAAGCCAGAAAGAATGCTTACATATTTCGATTTTCAGTACAAATAAATACTTGTATGCTATAAAATATTTTTATTAGGTTGCAGAAAATTTATACAAAAAATATTTTTATTCTAGCATTTTCAAGTCCCAGATTGCTCCAATTAATTTTTCTAATACGTATAGTCCTATTCGCATAGCTGTTCAAATTTTTTAGAACAGTTACCAGTATTTATATGAAACAAAATTTCCTTTTCTTGCACAAAAAATTGATGCTTAAACCCGTAAAAGTCATACAAACATTTGCCTATAAATTAATAACACAATTATTTGGATTTTGAAATGTCATTTTTTTTTTTTTGAAGTTTCAGTTGACATTTTATTAATGTCACACACAAGAAACAATTTTGAATTCTTGTAGGTTTTGCTACTTTTCCTTATTTACATGCACAAATTTTGTGGCATTTTTAACTTGACTATTAAGCGGATATTCCTACATTGACATTTTTCTATAATTTTCATATACGAGTAGTTTAATCGAACTCAATTGTTTTGTTTCCTTTATTATTATTAAAAACAAAACGTTTTGAATAGTTTACTTACTCCTAATCAAGCACTTAAAACATCTTTTCAAATAATTTTTTTTTGTATTAAATTTATGATGTCTTTTATATGTACAAAGCATATTTTTATACCCATATATTACCCCAACATTTTTAAAGAAAAAATGGTCTAAGCACAAAAACTTTATTTCGAGAAAATTTTATTACTCCAAATTTTTCAATAACTTTAGTAATGCAATTTTTGGCAAACCTTCTACATTTTTTGATTTGACAAGAAGAACCTGTTTAAACAACCTGTTGAAAAGCGGAACGGAAAATTAACAAAATATGCAGCAATATCACTTTGTGCTTCACTTTTCTATTAATTTTCGATTTAGCATTGTCATAGTAAATGTCATTTTGAATATTTCGCACTACACATAATTTAAACATTTTGCATTTACGCTATTTTAGTTTTTGGAGAATTTAACTATAAGTAAGTACATAATAATGTGTGCTATAACAGTTTTTTTGAGTAAGCATAAACATATTTTATGAATTAAATATTAATTTTTTTTTCTTTAATTTTAATGTAATGTTAAAATTTCATGTTATTATTAAAAACACCTGTTAAAAGTAAACAAGTTTAAAAATATCCAATTTTTTTTTCTGATCTTTTCTTTTTCTCGATAAAAATATTTATTCATGAAAGAACATTTGTGTTCACAAATTTTATAAAATAAAGACTACCACACTAAAAATTCTTATTGTTCCTTGTCGTATAGTAAGCAACTGTATTTATCATGATGTAATGTAGAGAAATAAACAAATTGACAAAATTTAATTTTAATATTCTTATAGTTGAATTGATATTAAAAGTGAATTTTTTTCTTGTCAAAATGATACACAAAAAAAACACTTTCCAAATGAATTGTCATCTACACATAACAAAAACTGTACTTAATAATTTCATATTTTAAAAAGTTATCAGAAAGAATTTCATATTTTTAAGAGTTATGAACCAAATTTCATTCCAGACGCCATTTAAATCAGAAATTAAGAATATTTTACTCAAAAGAAGCCTTGTCAATAACTAATACGACTTACTGCTTTAGCATGGTTGACAATTTTGCTGCAACATTTAAAATTTTCACATTAAATTTTAATGTCAAACGATTTAAGTATATTCAAATGAAATTTAATACTCAACTGCCTACCATAACATATTCATACTAACCCTATCACAATATTATGCTATATGAACATTTCCTTTCTATAATAATCTGTTTACACAAATCTCTTTAATGCACGTACAAAATAAGATTTATAAAAGAGTAAAAAAAAATATTCTAATCAAAATGAGCTTAATAAAGGCTCGTCAAACACTTTACATGTACACACACATGTATGTATATTTGTACTTTATTTCTCTCTTCTTCTTGTATTTATCGATTTTCTATAAAGCGATTTCAAAATTCAAGTATAATAAAACGAAATAACGAAAAACAAAAAACGGAAACTCATTTACATATTCTCTAATACATTCATAAATATGTACAAATACAAATGTAATTTGCATGTAAAATTAAATATAAAAAAAATATTATATTTCCGAATAGGATGCGAACTACATAATATATAGAATGTAATAAAAATGTCCAAAAAAATTTTGGGGATATGCAATAAATTTTTCTAAATTTTTTTTTTTATTTCTTTCAAGATTATTTTAAATAATATTTGAATAAATTAATAAAGAAAAAATATACATAAATAATCATGTATGTACATGTTGACATATTGCACCACATTACAGTAAAACCCGCTCAAACTCGTTTTTCAAAATGTCAGAAAATTGTAGAGGTTTTTTAGGAAAAAAAATTGTGGCTAAAGTAGAAGAAAAAGTACCAGTTTCATTCCAGTACTATTCATCTCAATGTCAAATCTCAAATCTCAAAAAACAAAACATTAAATTCAAACTGTCATTTTGCTATATTTTTCCAAAAAATAATAATAATTTTAAACCCGTTATTTCCAAAACACGTAAAATATTAAAAAAGAAAAAAAACATAAAAATTAAAAAATATTTCATGAAAATTCGATTGACAAATGATTGAGCGTAACTTTAAAAGCATATGACATTGACAAGATATAAACTGAAACTTCAAATATTTGACATTTCAAACAAACACAAATAATTTTGTAAAAATTTTTTTTTTTTTAAAGAATTCGAGAATTTTATTCGAGATCTTAGAAAGGCTATAAAATCAATTGTACTGTTATGCTTCAAGCATTTATCCAGATTTTACAGTTTATCTATGGTATATATAGATATATATAGTCTGTCATATTGAAAGCTTTCGTCATTTAAGATAATATAAAATTATTGTATTTTATATATTAATTTGTTTGTATTATAAAAATAAAATATCCTTTAAGGATATGAAATATATTCGAATTTACATTTTAAATTTTATGCATACATATTTTATAATTAAGTGATTTTTATCATATTTAGACTTTACGTATATAGAAAAATTTCAGACCGAAAGACACTTATTGGGTATTTTTTCTGGTTTTTTTTTTGTAATTTATATGCAAAGAATTACATATTTAAAAAATTAAAAAAAAAAGGAAAAAATCAAATTTATTTTAAAACTAATTTAGTATCACAAAATAATTCTTTTGATTTATTAAAAATTCATGTTATTTATTACGTACATGGATTTTGGTTTTTTCAAACATTGAAGGATGAATGCTGGTTTCTTCGTTTCAATATTATGTTAGTATGTACGTTGATATGCTTACTTATTGGCATTTTTTCAAATAAAATAAAATTGGTTTCTTATTAATATCAGATGCTCAATATTGGTTTCTTAATAACATCATTGCACAAATAATATTTAATGTCATGTTGTGATATATGTACATATAAGTTGTATAAGCTGTAAAATCGAATTTTAAATAGTTTAGTTCAAAACCAATGAACCAATGAATTCACTCTTACAACTATAGAAGGTGAAAAAAACATGCTTTCTATATTTAAAGGAATTTTGAAACCTGTGTATTTTAAAGGAATTTTTGGTTGAATTAAAAATTTAAGAATCTCTAATTCTAAAAATTTCATTGGAAGCCCTTGTTAATAAATTAATTTCTGTTTAATTTAATTCTTCGTGTACCTATTAAAGAAACCTTTTGAAAAAATGGAAAGCATTTAAAGTTGAATAACGTTTTTCAGTTAAATTAGTCGAGACAAAAACCTACTCCCAACGTTGGCCGAAAAGAAAAATCTGTAATATTAGTCGAGACAGAAATCGGTTTAACAATTCAAAATTCAATATTTCATATATGCAAATATCAAATCACGAGTAAAATAGTTAAAACTCGCTAGAAATCATTGAAGTTATTTTTAAAACTAAATTTTCTCTTATAGGAAGCAAGCAATTAACAGCGGTTTTTTAGGTAAATTGAGTCTTTTAAGTTTTTGAATTTGTTTTAAAGAGGTTTTGAACTGTGTTATTCCGAATTTGAATTTTTACTTCTCACCATTTTTGGTTCCAAGTGAAATGAATTTTCAGTGCTTTATAGAAAATCAAATGTTAGAAATTTTAAAATATTTTCAACTTAATTCGTTATTTAGTAAAATAAATTTATGTTGAAATATTTCCTACCGACCCTCTATGATCGAAATATGTAAAATAACGAATGAAAAATCCTAAACAAAGAAAAAATTCAATATCTTTAATCTTATTTAATTGATGTTTTTAGAAGTTAAGAGTAAATCAAAAATATTAAATTTATAAATTTAATGGATTTTTAATAAATTCAATAGAAAATAATAAAAATTCTTTTCTTTTACTTTAATTGAATCAAGAAGCAAAAAAAAAAATAATTTTCAATGTTATAACAAAAATTTTATTATACTCTTAGGTTGTCCAGCATGAACCAAAAAGAGAAAATAAAAATTAGTTCCAGTTGAATGAAAAAAATTAAAATGTAGTAGAAAGTTTTTGTACTCATAAAATAATCCTTTTCAATAATAATTCATTTTTTTTCTTTTCTTTTTTATTATTTTTAAAAAATTCAATTATGCAATCTCAATTTTTTTTTGTTTTTAAAAGTTTAGAATTTTTTTTTACATTTGGAATTTTAAATTTTTTTCCTTTTTTAAATTTAAAAAATATTTTGAATTCATTTGTTTTTCTAATTGATTAAATTCAAATATTTATTTTTCATTTTTTAACACAATATTTGTATGTATGTGAATTTTGCTTAATTTATTTTTTATATGTGACTTTTTAGCATCCTTTATTAAATTAATTCAATTTATTTCAAATTTAAAACACTCAAGATCTCTAAAATTCGAATTCTGAGAAATTTATTAATTAAATTATAGGGTAATTTTTAATTGTTAGGCATTTTAATTTTAATTGTAAAATTGCATGAAATTTTCGATATAAGTCGATAAATTAAACCAATTAAACGTTTAACATGATTGTCTACAGTTGATAAATTGCAGGGCTGATTTATATCAGCGAGAGATATACATAAATCATGCAGCTCCAAGATCAAATCATATATGGTAAATAATTTGTGTATTAAATTTTTGTAAACAATTTCGATCTGACATTAACAAGCGACAAAAAATCATTGAGTTATACTTTCTGTCATGAACGGAATCTTCCTGATACAGGGAGTTCACTTCAGATCTTATGACCTTACTACTTTACGTGAGACTCTAATGTAGCGAATCACCCTTTCGTAAAAGAAATGAGTGAAAATAAAAACAAATCAAAAACACATTACACTCCGACGGTGCTGTAGTCTATAGGAAATTTAAAACAGACAGTCTGTAGTCTTTTTAAAATTTATTAAACTTTGAAAACAAACTAGTGATTCATCCAGAATGTTGCATGTTATGCAGAGAAAATTTTAAATAATTTTAATCATCTTTTTTTTTTTACAGAATATTATACATAATTATTTTAATTATTATTAACAAATTAAAATAAAAATATCTTAAAGTTAAAAGTTCAAAAATGCACGCACATCCTTTTTTTAATGCAAAAAATGTAGGTTACCACACGTCATGTATAGTTACGTAACGGAAAGAAAGAGAGAGAATAACAACTTTTAAAGAATTAATAAAAAAAAATAGTTGGTAATTAAGCTTTATATTGCAGTATTATTGTTTTTGATTAATTGAACATTTTTAAAAGTGATTTATTTAAGATGTTTGAAAAATTGCTTGCATTTTTGCGCAAAAAGAACATTCAATTAAAGTACAATTAAAAAATTTGCAATGTGAATTAATTAATTAACAAATAGCAGCAATATTAGTTTATTTCCTTAAGGGTATCATTGGCGTACAAATAGTAACAATGTGAATAATGATATTTTCATATAATTTAACATCATATTTCATTTATTTAACATCATATACTTTATATATTTAAGTGGAGGGAGCTTAGAAGTTTAAGTAATTATTATACTTGTTATGTAATTAATTCTCAATTTAAAAATTTCCCTTTATTGGCAATATGTACTACTGAAATAATTGCTTTTAATATAAATTTAACTAAATATGCCCATTAACTAATGTTTTAATTTCCCACTCACAATGTGAAGAAACACAGAAAATATCTACTATTTAAATAAGGAAAAAAGCCGAACTAAACGAATTATTCAGGCGGCAGCCGAACTAATACGAAGGATTGTGATTAACAATATAAAATGAAATTACGTTACGAGTGTGGTCTGTGGCCGAACTATTACGTTAAGTTATTTCACAATTTAAATTAAGTAAATAATTTTTAAGTGATTACTATCTATCTTAGAATTGAGTGGAAACTCAATTTAAAAAATCTCTTAAGTTAAAGTTAATAATAAATTTATAAATGTAATAAAAATTATTTTATTTATCATATACAATTAAAGTCCAATAATGATTTCGTGCTTTAAACTACAGGGAAATCTAATATTTCACATTTCTAATAAAATTAAATGATTTAATTTTTAAATAAAAATACGAGTAGCCACGTTACTTTTAATGTTTTAAAGATTTTACGTTAAATAACTATACGTAACCCACTGAATAAAATTAAGTTATACAAGGTGCTTAACACTTCACAGAGTATAATCGATAAAATAACAAAAAAACCAAATGTAAAATTCAATCCCCTCCCCCACTCTCTCTCTTACACTCTAACTTTCTCTTCTTTGAAGTAGACTTAAATATTAGTAAATTAGTAACTGTTATAAAATTATATTTTTTCGTCATCATTATCAGTTTGTCCTTAAGAATTGAAATCTACAATATGATTATTATTATATGGATTAAATTTTACATTTATACTGACATACATACCCACATTTATATGAATACAGCGTTAGCAAAAATAAATCAAAATAAGTATAACTAAGTAATATGAAATGTTGGTATAAGAATCGCATGAAAAATAAAAGTTGGCGTGTGCTTTAAAAATTATCGAGAAATATAAAAGAAAAAACAGAATTTGCGTGTCAAAAGGAATCAAAACCTCAAAAACCATAAGAGAATAAAAAAGAAATAATAATAAATAAATAAAAACAAAAAAATAATCTTAAATGTCAAATAAATTTCACTTTGAAAAAATTCCAACATTTTTACATTTTCCATAAAAATTTTGTTTTTGATTTTTTCATAATTTTTATTGTACACAAGAACTTTATACTAAGTTACTTATGTGGGTATGATTATAAATCACATTTATAAACATACACATACCTACGTACTCGTGTGCATGTATGTATATATGTATATAAAATAGAAAAATTAACGTTCAAATCTCTAATATTTGACCTTTAAGATTTATAATAAAAATTAATCTAAGTATGATTTTTATTTTTAAAAAAATTTCGCTTTAAAAATAAATGATTTGAAGACCTTAATGTATGTAAAAATATGACATGACTTCGCATACTTATTCATACATACATATGTGAAGTCAAAAAACTTACGATATTATTTATCATTTTTGTTCGTTATTATCACGAACGCTAACGAAAACTCCTTTTGAGTTAGGAATGACATGCAACAATTGCAGTTCAATGCTTAATGTTTGGTAATGAATTGCAGTCAAATCCTTAAAGAACTTGAACCTAACTCAAAGAATCTCAATTTTTCAAATTGTTAATGTATGGAGTCGAGAATAGAATTGAAAAGTTAGGGAATTTGCTTTTTTAAAATTTCAGAATCGTGGTCCAAGTATAGACTGCAATTGCCGCCCAACACAATTTTGGAGTCGAAATAGTAATCACGACAAAATTTGGAGCACAAAAAAAATTTGAAATTGACTAACATCATTATGTGAAGAAAATTTTGTAATTACACAAATTATAGACTAGCGCCATCAAAAAAAAAGTAGTCTATTGTGTAACTATAAAAATTGTCTTCCGTATATCACTATAAATTAGTGATCTAGAGAAGAAAATCAGCTTTGATAAAGTGCGTATGTAGCGCACGAAATATATTAGCGAAAAATAAAAGTATTTTATTCCGAATAAAAGGAAGTTTTCTTTTCACACCAATTAAAAAAAATTATATTTCGGAAAAATTATCAACCATTGAAAAAAAAAATTTTTTGACTATAAATTATTTATACAATGTCAAACCCGTGTTGTAAAAAGCATGTTATTAATATAAGTCAATTATTGTATAGGACCAGACGTTGTATATCTTTAAAATAAAAATTAAATTTCATAAATGTATGTGAAAACAAAAGTGCGCTATACATTATAAAACAAAATATTATATAGTATAATTGTTTTAGTTCAAATTCAAGAGAAGACGTTTTAAATATAATATTAAATGTCAAACATACAAAAGTGAAGAAAGTGCTAAAATTAAATAATAATATGTACTAGATTGTGGTATAATGGTAGTAGTAGATTTTATGGCTTCAAGAGTAATCTTACACAATTAAATTTTTTTGAATAATTCAATTATAAATATTAGCAACCTTAGATAATATTAAAAATTTAAATATTATTTTTAAATCAATTAATTATTTAATTTTTTTTTGAATAAAATTTTTCTAATGTCAAGTACACTTATTAAAATATTTACTTTTCCTGCATTTAAGGTTAGGTGTGTTAGCTCTCTTTGATTTTGCTTTAAAAATCTCTGCGTGTCAAAGATACCGAAGTTCTATTAAATTTCACTAAATACACATTTATTTACGCCTCTTTTTAATTTCGCTATTTAAAAACAGATGTCACTCTTTATTTTGAAAAACAAAATTAATTAATAAAATGTTGAATAACGGTTTTACGATTTTTACCAAATCATTTTTTCTATTTATATTTTAAACTTATTAAAATTTAATATTTATATTTTTTTTAGCGAAAAACTAGAAAAACAATCATTTAATTTAAAGCACATCTACAGCTCTTTTCAAAAATTAATTAAAAAAAAATTATTTACAGCCAATTTTGTTCTAAATAATCTTTTTTTTTTTTTGGCTTTAACAAGGAAAAAATTTCTACTGCTAATAATCATCCTTATTAAAAAAAAAAGTAAAATTAAGCAAACAAACAATATTGTTTTCTTCTCTCTTTATTTTTTCATTCCCCTAAAATTATGCAAATCAAATTAGTATTTCGTTTTCTTTTCAAATCCCTCTTAAATTTTATACGTTAATTTTTTTCTTCAAAAAAAGAGAAAAAGAGAACAGCAATAAACAAAGAAAAACAAGAAAAAAAAATTATTATGAAAGATCTTGAAAATTTTCTTTTAAACGAAAAAGCCAAAAAAAAAATCGGAAAAGCCTTTAACTTTATTTATTTTCTACCTCAAAAAAATATTCTTAATATCTGTGCCTTACCTATATCAAACAAAAAATTGATGTCACATCATATTTAACCCTCACTCTTTCAAAACAAAAAAAAAAATATATAAATTGTAATCGTACACGATACAAAATTATTCTAAAAAGACAGGTAAAAATACGGAGGGAAAACAGTAAAGGGAATTAAGAAAAAAAAATCACAGTTCTTCAAATATAAGAAAGGAGACGAAGACGAATAAGAACGGAGAAATAATAATAAGGTTTTGATGACGGCGAAAAAAAATAATCGATATGACCTTGATTAAAGCAAAAGAAAAAAAAATACGAGCGAAAATATTAAAAAAAAACAAACTATAAGAAAAAGAAAATTATTTTGATGGAGAAAGGTAAAAATTTAAAAATGCTCAAATATAGAGAGAAAGAAGAGAAAAAAAACTATGCATAATGCCTATTAATGTCTTCGAATGTACACACTCATACACATGCATATATATAAATTTTAAATGGGTTGGCTTCCTCACTTAAGTAAAGAAAACAAAAATAAGGAAATTTTCATTTTGAATATTTTGAATTTTTCCTTTCTTATACAATATTAATTATGAGCTCAGTTTTCAAAGCAATTAATTTTTCTCTCTGAAATCTAATATTTCTTTTAAATTCTATTAATATAAATTTGTATAGGCTTTCCATTTTAAGTACATAATATTTGGCATTCTTGCAAATACATACGTGCTTATATATATGAATGCTATACAGTGCTGCTATCTACGAACTCTTATTAGAACTTTTCAATATAAATTAAGAATTTTTTTAAATACTTTAAAATGAAAAGTGTTACGTTATTGCCATTTAATTAATTTAAAATAATGAAAAAATTCAATTTTAACAAAAAAAAAATTTTTTTTGAAATTTTCCAAGATAAAAACTTTAAATTAATACTTACATAATAACACTAAAAATGTACATACATAGACACATTTATTGAAAATTTCAAAAAGCGCACAATCAGAAAAAAAATATAGAGAAAAAAAAATAGGACAATGGTGGTTTTTAAATAAAAATTAGGTCGAATGAAAAACAAAAAAATGGAAAAATTTTAATTTTTTTTTTAATAAAAGTTAAAAGGAGTTACGGTACGATTTATTTTTTGTATTAGTAAAAGTTAATGACAAAAAGTTTATTTCCCGATAATATTAAAAAAAGTTTGTATTTTTTTTTCTCCAATTTTTTTTTTCATTTTTGCTCTTAATGGTGCAAAGTACTTCATGTATTCAACAATCTTTAGCACATTTTGATACCTAATTATTGATCATTTGGAAATTTATATCAGAAATCAGTTTAAATTTGCACGACAGCACTACCTTTTAATTACGAATTAAAACGCAGGGCTGTCAAAACTCACAAAGCTTCATTGGTTGCTTGGTTATAATCATAACTTTGTGATATCGCAACACAGAACAAGCAATATCGGGTAGAGTAAAATCGCACAATATTTGAGGATAATGAGACAGATCCATTGTTTTAGTATTTAATAATCGCCAAATTTTAAATTTTCGACAAGTTGCGATCATCAAAAAGAACATAGCGGCATACGAGTACAATTTCGTATCCAGATAAATAAGACCCATATATTAAAGTAAAAAAAATAATTATTTATCATAGTGCGGTAACGACCATAATTGACCATAATACCAGATGCGGAACGACTTTTTTGTGAATTGATTTTATTGCAGCAATTAATCTAATTAACAAACTCAGTAACACAAAAATGAACTTTTATTACAATTTTATGCTGAAATATCTTTTACAAGTTTGAGCAGTACGAAAACTAATCCGAATTTTAAAGAATATATCACCAATATGACAATTCATAATGACAATTCGTTTGACAGTTAACTCTTTGAAAGGAACTTAAAATTCAAAAAATTCAAAAATTTTGTAAATATTGTTCACATTGAAATTCAACAAGAATTAAAATTATTTTGTCGACAAATTATAATCAATAACCTTAAACAACCCTAGGTGCAACGATTACAAAATTGTTCAATTGAAAATTTTACTTTATAAAATTAATCAAATCTTTTCCGATTTGTTATAAGTTTGTTAAAAGTTAGTAAAATTAATTCGAAAACCAACTTCTAGAATCAGTTCCTTTATATTTTTAAAAATTTCCTTAATAAAATCTGAATAGCTTTTCGACTTCTTAAGTTTCTTATGATTAATTAAGTATAAAGCGAAATATTTTTTCTTATAAGCAATAACAATATTGAAAACACATAAGAAAAAAAGAATTTTATTTGTCAAAAACTTAACTAAAAGTTATTTTTTTCTTTTTACACAGAAAAAAAAGAAAAACACTTTTCTTAGAAAAAAAAATCGCTAAAAGGGAAGAAAACGTTAAACAGAAAATTTTCTTTGAAACACAAACAAACACACTCACCCACACAGCTTACATAAATGAAAATTTTTTCAATTTATAAAAATGTCACCTGTTCTACCTGTATTTTAATTTCAGGCACGTTAAAAAAATTTATTAAGAAAAAAAAAGTCTAATGTGTCTAATAAAGGAAAGAAGAATGCAAAATAATTTTGAAAAAATTTATTTAAAAAAAAAAAAACTTTATAAAAAAAAGCAAACAATTAAAAATGTTTGACTTTTCCTTGATAGCTTCTAAAGTTCTTAAAATTTTACGAATTTCTTTTCGAAAATTTTTATGAATTTTTTCTTTCTTTAAATTTAAGATTTTTTTATACATTTGGTATGTTTTTAAAATTTTGTTGTTATTTGTTGTTATTTGTACGGAAGTGCTGCTGTTTTAACACAAATCGTGAATATGTTTACTTAAATTTGTGAGTTCGAAATCTGATTATTATGACATTGACCAAACAAATTTTGTTTTTATCAAAATATTTTTTGATTTGTTTATATTCGCCACCTCGCCTTCTTCGCCCACCTCTCCTCTTGTTTTATACAAAATATTTAAGAATTTTAAAATATTTATTTTGTTTTCTCTCGATAATTAAAGCCTGAAGTTTCTTAGAATCTATTACGTTAATAGTTTTTTGCTTTATCGTAATAAATTTTGTTGTTTTATTTTTTATAAAATGCCATTTCTAAAATTAGAAATCCTATTAAGTGCATTGTATGGATTCAATGTTTATTTTTCAACTTAAATCGAACTTATCGATTTCTTAGTATAGCTGTGATGTGATTAGTAATTAAATTAAAATTATTATTGTGATACTTATTTTTCTTATTTTTAAATTATTGACAAAATAATCAAATTTTAAAATTCTTATCTTTTAGAATCAATTTTGAGTTATGATATGGAAATTTTCAATGATGCATTAATAGTTTTGCTATTTTAATAAGTTTGAAATAAAATTTTTTAATTTTGATTAGTTCGATTTAAAATTTTACAAACATTTTGTTGGGCATACGTAGCTTATTCGTTTTGCAGCCCGCATTTGATTTAATTTTTGGCTCATTTTAGTTATATATGAAAATTTTAATGGAAAATATTAAATTTTCAATCCGAATAGGAACAATCATAGGGAATGCATACTACGAATTAAAATAAAAAAAATTTATCAAAATATTTTAAGAAATATGTGAAATTAAACTCGTAAAAGTTATGTGAGTTTGAGATCGGGATTTAATTTTTGAAATATGTTATTATTTCGGAAAAAATTTTAACGCAGAGTTTTGATTAAACTGTGGCGAATTCATGCCAAAAAAAAAATTTTTAATTAATTTTTATTCTAACTAAATGCGACTCTGCTACACTATAACCGAAGTTCAAATTACGATATTGTATTGACAATTCTATGTTAAACAATGATTAATTTTTCTCATATAAAGATTTCATTCAATCGTTCATTAAATAAAATTTCGAAAATTTCGACTAAAATTATAAATATTCGATTTTTTTTCATTTTCTATTAAATGTGAATAATATGGGCTTGCTTCTCCTTACTTGCTTTTCTCTTTGCTTTATTAAAAAATAGCTTTGATATTAAAATATAAGCAGAGTATGCATAAAACACTTATAAACATTAAATTATCTGTATAAATTTATTAAAAATGTTTATTTTACTATATAGAAAATATAGAAAAAAATTAAAATTTAATGCTTATTTTATCATTTTATACTTTACTTATATTATCTTTAGTAGTTTTTTTTTTTGTTGTTGTTTAGATAATGACATTTCAGTAGAATTTTATGGTTAATTTATTCACAAAATATTGCCTAAGTATACATATGTATATGTGCATTTGTGTATTCATGTTATCACATATAATATAATAATATTATAATAAATATTATAATAAATGCTTCGATAGCTTAAAAAAAAATTTTCAATTTTATCCTTTGTAAACCTAATAAAATTTTTATTTTTTAATGTTTTGCCATAATATTTTTTGCTAATGTTATTAAAAAATTTAATTTTATTCATATGACACTTTAAATATTCCTTATATAAATTTATTTGTGCATATATATGCATGTGTGTAACAAAAATAACTAAAAAATAAAAAAAAAAACTTACCCTTCCACGATTTCCTAAACTATTTTGACGAGCCAATGGTTCTTCTAAATAATCTTTTTGTATTTGACCAGATGATGATGTTACTAGATTACCAGCTGATGATGGAGCAACAGCTATTTGTGTTGGAGCTGAACTCATTTTATTTTTTTATGACCGTTTTGTTTTTAATGTTCTTTTTATTTTTTTTTTTTATTTTAATATTAATATTATTAAATTTCTTATATTTATATTTGATTTATTAGTGTTCTTTTATAATTGTATGTTTTAAAAATTTGATTTATGACAAATTAGCACATAAAATCTGTAATTATAAAAAAATAAAAATAATAAAAAGAATTAGTAATTTTTTTTCTATTTAAAATTTAAGAAAAATTTTTTTAAAATTGTTATAAAAATGAATAAGTATTTTAAATTAAAAATTTTGATATAATTAAAATTTATAATTAAAAATTAAATTTATCTTTTCGAATGATTTATGCTAATATTTTTATGGTAAATAAAAAATAATTTGTACGGTAAATTATTTGTCTACTATTAAAATTTAATTTGTATTGTTGCTAGTTTACACTTAAGCGGTGATACGAGAGGGAAGAGACACATAATGTTTTTTATGGTTCCAATTCGTGTTTTCCTTTCATATTCTGATATAGTGATAAAATAATTTGATAATAGAATAGCAAAGAGTAGTGTGACAGATTAACAAAATATTTTGACAGATGATATTTTTATTAGCATCAATTTTACATATTTTATTTTTGTTTTATGTCAACTAAAATGTCATCTGTGTTCTTTTTGTTTTTGTTTCTAAAAATTTTTTCAATTTACTTGAATTCATTTGAAAATTTTTAAATACATAAATATTCACATTTCTTTTTTTTGATATGAACTCATGCTCATATATGAGCCTTTTGCGACACAAAAGAAATTATTCGTCCCATAAGCAAGATTACTTAAGAGACAAACCGCAAGGGGGGAACATATTGAAATAGTAAAACTATGAATATATTTTTCGTAGCCCTGACACTCGGAAAATTACGAATGCCATTTTATCAATTTTAAAATTACTAAAATTCTGCTCCGGGCATTCGTAATAAGGTAATCATAAAAAACGTTCGTAGTAAAAATAAATGTCAAAAGTCTACGACAAAAATAATCACACGGAACAAGCAATTTAAAAAGAACCGTTTTTTTTTTTAATTTTTCTCTGAAATTAAAAATTTTTTATTTTCTTTTAACTTCAATACGGCTATCATGAAGTTGGAGCGAAATAAATCTATATTGACATTTATCGGAGTGATTTGGATACTCCAAAAAATGGTATTGCCATTGTTAGTTCAGAATCTTTACGACTGGAATTTGTAATCATTCAAAAGTTTACGTGGCGCAGGTTAGTTCTTAATTCGTTCATTTTATTTAAATGGAATTTATTTTTAATAAATTGTCAGCTATTCAGACTCAAAGTAAATTCGAAATAAAAGAGTATTTTACCGATAAAGATCATATTTTATACCAGTTACGTGTATTCTTTGAATTAAATATAATTTTTTAATATTTATTACATTTGAATTTTAAGAATCTTAAGAATTTTTTTCATAAGACATTTTAATAAATTATCATAAAATTGCTATAAAAATTATTTTTTACAATTTTATTACAATTAAGTAATAAAATTTTACAATTTAATTATGAAAAAAAAAAACTATTTTAACAATATTATAAAAAAAAATAATTAAAAAATATTTTCTTTACAAATTCCTACCTTTTTATTCTCACTATCATTATTTTTTTTTTGTGTGTGTGTGTGATATAGAAAAATTCTTTATTAAAATTTTTTTTTTTTATTTTTTAAAACTTTATAAATGTAGATGTAGATTTTAATAAAAAACAAAAAAACATATATATTTTATTTTGAACTTTTTTTTTTTTTAATTTTTTCGTTTTTATTTTTATTTATTTACTTATTCATTTTACAATTTATTTTTGATTAGAAAAGAAATGGAATCCATTATTAATTTTTTTTTTTGGCAGTGCAGCAATTCAATTTTTTTTTTCATATTTTTCCATCTTTATACTTTCTTTTTTTTATTGTTTTTCTCAAATAATTTTATTTTATTCATTGTTTTAATTTTTTAATTTAATAATTTTTTTTTAGAACAGAAAAAATAATATAAAATGGGGGCAAAATAGAAACGGTAAGAAACGGTAACTAAAAAAGAAATTTTTTTTATAGTAAAATCAAAAAATATAAAATATATTTTTTTTTAATGTTAACGGTACTTTTATTATTAACGTAACTTATTTCAGAGTTTTACTTTTTGAATTTATTTGATTTTTTTTTTAGAAATTAAGAAACAAATTAATATTTTTTTGTATAAATTAATTATAAATTATACTTAAATTTCTATTAATAGTTTTAATTAATTTTTATTTTTATTAATTGTTAATTTTATTGTATATATATACATATATATATAATAATCTTATCTATTTAATTATATAAGTAATTATTTTTATATCAGAAATTCTATTTTATTTTAATTTATTATATTAATTTTAATTTATTATATTAAATTATAACTGTTGTGATTTATATTAAATAACTGTGATTTATTTGTTGCATAAGTAAGTATTTATTAGTAAATTTTTGTTGTTATTTTCTTTAGATATTTAGTTGACAATTTTTTTCTTTTATAGTTTTATCTTTTCTTTTATCTTATTAACGTGTTCTTTATAATTAGTATAGTTATATGTATGTATATATAAAAAGATGGAAAAAATCACATAGATTGCTGCTATAAATTATTTATTTCAATACAATTATATATATATATTTTACTTAATATAATTATATTTTACTGTATATATAAAAGAAAATATATATAGAAAAAAAAACAATGTAATTATATAGACGTAAATCAAAAACAAAAATTTTTATTTTTCAAAAATTAAATTTATGAAATTTTTTAATTATTTTTTATTAATTTTTTTTTTACTTTTTTTTTAATAATTAATAAATAATGAAGAATATTTATTAATTATATATATAATTATTAAACTTACATTTACATATTATTCTAAATTTTAAATTTTTAATATTAAATTTTTTCTTTTGTTCTCTTTTAATTATTTTTATTTCTAATATTTAAAAAAATACGTAATAAATATTTATATATTCATATATTTCATATATATATATATATATAAATTTAATTTCTAATCACATAGCACATTACTATCACAATTTCTTTTTGTTTTTATTTTATTTTATAATTTATTTTATTTAATTTTTAACACTATTAATTATTTTAAATATTAGTTTTAAATTATATATACTTTTTATTATTTTTTTATTTTTTTTTTGTCTAAAAATATTCACTTAAAATTTAAATATTATGTAATTCAAAATTTAATTAAAGCTATTATAGAGAGTGTATTGTTTAAATATTATATTTAGTACTTAAATATAAAATTTTAGAATAAAAAATGAATTAATTTTTTTTATTCTAATATAATAAAAAAATCCATTTTCTTATTTTATAAATAAACTATATTATATATATATAATATTAAAGTATATATATATATAACTGTTATATTATTTAAAACTGTGATATTTATTCAAATTGGGAATAGTTTTTTTTGTTTTGTTTTCGTTCCGACTTTTAATCTCTCTTATTTTTAATAATAATAATTTCGATATTTTATCTCGTATAACTATATTTTCTATAAGTAATTTTAATTATTTTAAAATTAAAAAATATTTATTAAATTTTTGTTTTTATTTTTAATTGTTTTTCTTTTTTGGATCACTTTTTTCATTTCTGTAAAAGGAAAATTTTTAAATTTTTTTAAATATTAAAATTTAATTGATGTCTTTTGATTCAGTAAAATTTAATATTTTGCAATAACGCACCATTTAATTATTTAATTATTAAAATATATGTAAAATAATATTAATTGTATACAGTCATAAATCCCTTATAAATTGTTTTTTTTAAAAATTGGGATATTCATTGGTGATTTTTTTTCTTTTTAAGTATTACAATTTTTATCAATGAGTTTGGTTGCTCTTGATTTTCAATGGAAAGTTATATAACAATCATAATTGTTAATTAATACCAGCTATTCAAGTGATTACTGTCAGTCAAAATCGAAAAAAAAAATTTGTTTGATCATATTTTAAATATATATGATCAAAATAGCATAATAATCAAATATCATACAATCATATGAACGATCATGTTTGATCATAACTGTTGTTTAAAGTGATCAACAATTAATCATAATCATACAAAAAGTTTGATCATACATATTTTTTTTTACAAGACTCTGTAATAAAGTTCTTAATCTTGGGAAGACCCAAGTCGAATCGATATTGATATTGATTGTTTTTCAGCTCGTAAATATTACCGAATTGGTGAGTACGATTTTCGAATTAAGTCAGTAGGTGTTAGGGTTCTCGAGATATAAGAAATTCAGAATTTCGTTAATAAAGACAAGTTTCTATTTAATTCTAAGTTGTACTGAAATTACACTTTTTTATTTCATTACAAAAAAAAAATTATTATGTGTATAATATAATTTATAAAGAGGTTTTACTGTACATATTAAATTTTTACACAATGATTTTATACAGTAAGCAAATATACATATATACGTATATATATATTTGCAACAAAAATCGAATTATACATATATTTACATACATATATATTAAACTTTTAAATTTTTTTTTCTAATAAATTTTTTCTTTAATGTTTTTGTTTAAAATTCCATACAAGAAAAATAAAGAAATTGATTTTAATTTTAATTAAATAAAAACACAAAAGAAAATTATATATTTTATTATTTTAATGCATATATATACATACATATATATATTTAGTACATATATGTACATGTATGTATACCTAGAGAATATATAATGGAACAACATTTAGTGTAATAATTTTGTTTTAAAACTAAACATATGGTTATCATTTTTAATTAAATCACAAATGTACGAGGGTCACTATTTATATTTCGGGTCCTGGCAATACTAGTGCTGCCAGGTGCAATCTGACACTTCCATTGGAAAGTTTGACATTTTTTAGGACAACTTCACTCAGAACGTTTTGTCATTCGAGCGCGAATTGTTTTGTTTACAGTGACTTGAAAAATTCATCTCGGTCAAAAAATGGAATTGTCCCGTGAAAATTTTCGTGCGATGATTTTTTACGATTTTCGGCGCGGATTATCGAGACAAGAGTGTCTCGATCAACTTGTTTCGACTTTTGGTGATGAAGCACCATCAAAAACCACTGTAAATCGCTGGTACCAAGAGTTTGGTTTCGGACGCCGTTCGCTCCAGGATGAATTTCGTGAAGGTCGGCCAATTTCGGTCGTTTTGCCGGAAACCATCGATGCTGTGCGCGAAATGATAATGATGGACCGGCATGTGACATACTGTGAGATTGAGGCATCCTTGGGCATTAGTTCCACCAGCGTACATAAGATATTGCATGAACATCTTGCCGTGAAAAAGGTGTGTTGTCGATGGATCCCAAAAAATTTGACGATTGCACAAAAGAAGGCTCGTGTCGATTGGAGCAAAGAAATGTTGAAAAAATTCAATCGCGGTGCGTGAAAAGACGTTTATAAGATAGTCACAGGTGATGAATCATGGATCTATGCATATGAGCCCGAAACGAAACAGCAATCGACCGTATGGGTGTTCCAAGACGAGCCAAATCCAACAAAAGTTGTTCGTGGAAGAAGCACATCGAAGCAAATGATCGCGTTTTTTTTTGGTATAACCGGTCATGTGGCCACAGTACCTTTAGTGGAACGTAGGACGGTCAATTCTGAATGGTACACCACCATCTTTTTGCCGAAAGTTTTCGAAGAAATAAGGAAAACAAACAAGCGCCGGCGAATCATTCTTCATCATGACAATGCAAGCTCTCACAAATCAGCTGAAACAATGGACTATTTGAGCACTCAAAATGTGGAATTGATGGGTCATCCGCCGTACAGTCCTGATTTAGCACCCAATGACTTCTTCTTTTTCCCTCACATCAAAAAAAAAATGCGTGGACAACGATTTTCAACACCTGAAGAAGCAGTCGATGCGTTCAAAAACCATGTTTTGGAGGTGTCTCAATCGGAGTGGAAAAAGTGCTACGAAAATTGGTTTCAGCGCATGCAAAAGTGTATTGATCTTCATGGGGAATATTTTGAAAAACAATAAAACCATTTCCAATGATAAATGTTTGTTTTTTATTGCTAGACCCGAAATATAAATAGTAACCCTCGTACGTATGTGTATATATATTCATACATGTCATATACATACATACTATATGTATGTTTATTTTCAATTAAATTCAAATTTTTTTTTTTTTTTGAAAATATTAAAAATGAATATTTTATTTGCAAAATTTCCATATTAATATTCACATTATAAATATATTTACATAATTATAACATACATACACACATACATGTAGTATATTAAATACTTAATAAGTTGGTCGTTATTAAAGAATAAAGTAAACAATAATTTTTTTTTTCCTGTTATTTTTCATAATTTTAATAAAATACCAAAAATTATTATGTAAAATCATTGTTGCCGTGATTGTTTAAATTTTATAGAAAAAAAAAAAGTTTGAAAAAATTTATTTTGTTTTTTTTTTAAGTATTTAAACTTTAATTACATTTTGTTTTTAATTTTTGATTGCACGAAAGTTATTAAAAATTTTTTTTTGCAAATGTTCTTAGAATTTTAGAAAGTTTAATTTTTTCGCTTATTAAATGAAAATTTATGTAAAATTTAGTTTGATTTAGTTGGGGGTTTTATTTTTATAATTTTTTACCCCTACAATCATTTGAATAAATGGAAATTGTAAATGGTTCTTATTGCAAATACTTATTGCAGAGTGGAAATATACTGTGGCTGCAAAAAAAACGGATCTGTAAGAGTTGCCGTTGTATATGTGTAGTATTCTAAAAAAATTTTTTGAAAAATTTTGGGAAAAAAAACGCTTTTCGTCTATATACCTACTTCCTACACCTCAATAGTTTGTATGTACCAAATTAATTACAGCGATTCTAATTTATGTAATTAGCTTGTAAGACCTAATAGTTGTATGATCACTAGTGTAAATACGACAATATTAGCAAAAGGAAAATAAAGTTTTCCTGTAAAGTATTCTGTTAATTCAAGACGTCTTTTTACTCGTACATTCTCTCTAAATTTTTCATTAAAGAGAATTTTAAAATTTATGTAAGAGTAAATGAAAGAGTAAATGAAAGACATTTTATTAAAATTTTGTTACAGCACAATTGAGCAAATTTAAGTATACAAACTAAGTATGAGTACAAAATGAAATTGTTATTCCTACTTATTTTGCAATTAAAATATACTTAAGATTTGACTAAATTAAATAGAAACATTGGACAAACAAAGTCATACTAAGACTAGAGAATCAATTTTTAAATAATTTTCTATACCTTTTAACGCATATATACACTCAATTCTATAAAAATAATGTGAAATCATAAGAATTATAAAAGTATGTATATTGCCATTTTAGTATAAGTCTGACTGACATAAAAAATTTCGATAATTATTACAATCGATTTAATCATTATTAAAAATACATTGAAAATTTTAAAATATTGAAAACTAAAGCTAGTTTGTTTTGAGTATAACCAAAATATTAAGCATATTTATATAAGTAAGTATACAAAATACATATAAAAGACTTGTGTAAATAAATAAATATTAATTTTTTTTTTGGCATAAAATTTCATGAAAATTGTTAATAAGAAAAGAAAAACCAGTTTGTATTTTCCTTTCATATATAAAAACTTTCAAGTTTACACAAAATACAAATATAGATTTTTGTGTGATATGAATGTATAATTGTAATCCTTGTAAGTATGTAAATAATTTTAGTAAACTTTACCAATTAAATATAATGCATGTATATAAGTATATTATGCATATATTTAAATTCTCAGTAGATATTGTACTCTTCTATATCTACATAGATAATTATAAAATAAAAGCAAACAAACAAAGTTACCTTATTTTATCCCTTAATTAAAAAATCACAAAGAATACAAAATTAACAAAAAAACAAGGAGAAGAGAAGAAAAAATTTTCTAAAAATAAAATTCAATATTAAGTTTAATAAGAGAATTTTACCCCACATTTCACTCTATTTATATTTTAACATGTATAGATATTTTTTATGCTTCTACTACTGGAAAGTATATGAAACCGTACTTACATATTAAATGTTATGGATATCGTGCACACACATATACATATATTTACGAACTATACATTTATACATACTTATAAGTTTGTTTGTATATTAAAAAATTTAAAAATAAAGGTCGTTTTATCCTTTAATCAGAGAACAGCCACATATCTGGTTATGCTATTATAGTATAGTACATGTATGAATGAATGTGTGTTAAATGTAAGTAAATAACATAAGAAATCAACATTACTGTAAATATATATGTATATTAAAATTGCATAGAATAAGTATGCCATCTGTGGCATACAGTAGGTATTAAATTAAATAATATTGGAGAATTTTCTGTAACTATAGAATAAATTTTTGTTATCTTAGTGAAAAATCTTTAATTTTTTTCTTTTTTTAAATTCAGTATATACTTACTTAAATAATTTAGTTTTTTTATACTTTTAAAATATAAGATAGATAAAACTTTTGCATTTTAGAGAAAATGATAAGAAGCATTATAGAAGCTCAATGTCTATTGAGTTTTTTTTTTAATTAATTTAATTGTTTGGTTTTTCAATTCTACTTAGAGGATTTTCGATAATTATAGTGAAGTTATAAGTATTACAAAAAGTACAAAATATGTGGGTAACATTGTTTTATATGGACCTATTATTGATTAGTCTTCGAATCAAAAATTTGATACAGTAAGTCTTCGTAATTTTAATTCTTAATATTTAACAAAATACACTGTCATCACTTACTGGTTATAATGTCTTTTCATTGTCATCTTGCATTGTCATTGATTAATTAAAAACCTACATATGAGTACTAATTGCATTATTAATGAGCACATACTTATTACCAATCCAAAATTTTTCCTATTAATGCAAATTAATTAAAAATACTTTTCTAAATTTAAGAAAATTTTACTTTTACAATTTAATATTCAATATTAAGTCTCATTATTTTATGCATACTCTTTTAATATTGAGTAAAAAATACTTAACAAAATTCCTTTGAGTAGAAAATAAGTGAAAATTAATGGATAAATACTTATTTGCTTGAGAGAAATTAAATGAGATCAAATTTAAGCATTAAATTACGCAAGACTCTTATTTTAATCTTTAAGCAGTTCTGTTTTAATTATGAGATGTAAGAGATATCGCAATAATATTGTGATATCACAGTTACTTCTATACATAGCACTTATACGGTATTTTTACTTAATATTTAAGTTATATTTTTTTATTTCATTACTCATTTAATCATAAAATTAAAATTAATTAATAAATAATCTCATTAGAACTGTCATACTAGTAATGTCATAAATATAGTCATTAGAAATTTTTTATGCATACAATACTAATTTTTATTATACCTAACAAGATTTTATTGAAAAACAAAATCCAAGACAATGTCAGCGGATACGCGTTTGTTGTTGAGTTTATAAATTTAAATTAACCTTAAATGTAAGCTAATAAAAATAATATTTATTATTGAGTTGCAAAATTATTAAAAAAAAAATAGGTTAAAAATAAGCTGAAAAGTAGGTTCTCTTTCTTCCAGGCACAAGTATACACACGCAATAAAAAATTCCCAATTTTTTCTACGCTTTATTCTCTACTCTCCTCTCTATTTCTAATGTTTCTCATTATCTTTGACATTGAATTTTAGTCCAATAAATGTACATACATATATGGATATGTGCTCACCAATGTGCTTACACATGTATGTACATACATGCAAGCATAGTGCCGTTTTTTTTTATATTCCTTCTATTCTCCCCGTTATATAGAATTTAAAAGAATTTTTAATAATAAACTTTTTAAAATCTTAACTGATATTTTTTTTATAGAAAAAAAAATAATAATGAAATGAAGGTAAAGTATGTGTAAAAAATTTAAATACAACAACAACAAAAAACGGTAAACAATAGGGTTAGAAAACAAAAAACAATTTAAAATATACGCAATTCCTAGATTCTATGAAATGTATAGAAAATTTATATATAAGTACCTATACAGTAAAACACAAATAAACCAATATATTATATGTAAGTAAGACTGTTAATATATGTAATTATAAAAAAAAAATTTAAAATATTATGCATATTGAGGGTAATTTTTTTCCTATTAAATTATGAAATGTACATTTACATACTTAAGGAATATTTAACTGGTGATAATGACAGCAGTTAAGCTATTATTGTTATATTATACAAAATAAGTATATAATTATGTATATAAAATTACCATCTATACTTATACATATATTTGTACAATTATACATGTTATTCTGACACTAAAAAGTTACCAAAGTAAATATTACAAACAATCATAAGTAATACTTATACAAAGGTGAAAACAAATCTTACCGCAACATTTAAAAATAAAGGAGGAGAGAGAGAGAAAAAAAACAATACAAGCAAAGATGGGGTAAAAATAAATATAGAGAAAAGAAGGCTTCATAAATCAATAGAGATCATGTCACTTTCAATAAACGATAGCGCGTTTTTAATTTTTAAATATTGCGTTATTTAAATTCGAATTTTACTAATGTGTGGTCTAATATAAGGTCTTTGTAAAGTTTTTAGAAAACTATGAATCGAAACTTATATCACTAATTTGGTAATCATATTAAGAGTCACTGATTGAAAATTTATGAACATTAAATAAAATTGAACTGAACATAAAAGATAAATTAAAATCGAAGAAAATTCAACTTATGGGGTTTCAGTTTAATTGAAAAAATCTAGTTTCTTTCTTATTATGATTTTGGATTTCGATAATAAAAATGATATTTTATTTAAATAAATTATACAATATTGCATGTTTTTAGGAGGAATTTTAAATCAAAAAGGTTTAGTAAAATTAAATTGATTGCCAATTCACTGATTTGGGGCATAATGAATATAATTGTTATAAATAAGAAGGCGAATACGATATTATTTTTGCTTTTATTTTTGCTTAATACTGATATTAAGTGTTCCGGAAGTAGAAAATGGATTGCCAATCAGCTTATATTTTTAAAACTTCCTATCGAAATTTTTTTTTAAAACAAGGTCTATTTAAATTTAAAATTAATCCATTAAATATTTCTATTCTAATATTTTCAGTAAAACCATCAAAATAGCATTCAAGTGACATTTCTCATAACCTCTTGAAAGTCTCGAAAACTGTCAATGAAAGGATCTTTAATCACGTTATACAAAAATATTTATTAAGTATGTGAAAACTTGTCGAAAGTGTAATGAACCAAGAAACTTTATAATTTATTAATAAAATTTAATTTTAAATCGATAAATACACTTAAAATATTTTCTATTGAAAAGTCAAAAGAGATTTTGTAACAAAATACAAAAGAACACAAAAACAAGGCAGAATAAAAAAATATTGATTTTTTTCTTTTAAATTTTTTTTAATAAAATTTTTTTATGAACTCAATAATAAGACCAAATAATAAAAAAAAAATTTTAAAGATCCTTTAAAATTCAATAAAAAATTTTATAATTTTTTTTTCTCCTTTTCTTTTAAATTTTAAACGTTTTAAATTTTAATTTTTTTTTTAGAACTATTTTCCTCAAAAAATGAAAAAAATCCATTATACTTTTAAAATAATTCCAAATAAATAGCTACATACAAGTCAGTTTAGGTCTTATTTCGGATAAATGCGAAAGATCAAATCTAATTATCCGAAATTTGTTCTACCTAAATTTTAATATTACCACAATTCTGAAGATGCAATCACTTATATCCCAAATGAACCAATTGTTTCCTGACCAATGCTTCTCAAAAACAAAGAATATGTCAAGTCTGACCTATATACACTCTTTAGGTTGTCTTAATTAAGGCAAGTGAAAACCTAGTCTGCAATTTCCAATGATGAGGCCGACCATCAACTTGGACTCCATTCTCATTCCCGACGGCCACCCCCAACATCCCTGCTCACAGCTCCCCATTCGTTCTAGTTAAGGAATTAAGAAAGATCAACCACAAAAATATTAAACTTTAGATAAACACAGGTAAATAAAAACTAACTTATTGCGAATATTTAAAAAAAATAACGTTTGTCCGAAAGAATCTGTAGACCAACGGTATTTTCTGTTTACACATGCACGTACACACACATATTTGTACAAATCGCCACAATATTATTAAATTTTCTAGTGTTTTTTTTATGTCAAAATGAGGAACTTTTGAATTGCAATTTTTACTAAATTGTTTTTTTCTACTCTCTATTTTATAAAAAAAAAAAAAAATATTTTGAAATATATTAAAAAGTCGTACTTATTTTGTTTTTAAATTCCATTAAAATTCTAATAAATTTTCAAGGCAAAAAAAAAAGAAGACAAAAAAGAGAACGTAAAAAAAAAAAAACAAATTTCTCTGCTTATGTGACCCAAAAGGATTGTCATGTCTAAAATTCTACAATTTATTCGTACATAATATTCTTACAACACACATACATGTGTACGCACATATGTTAACATATTTTATTACATAAGTTAGGAAGAATACAAAATAAAGGGTTTTTTTTTTTTTGAATATGACAAAAAAAAAAAGAAAATTACAACATTTGCAATTTTTCCAATTTTTTTCAATAGGTCCCAAAATTCATTTTAGTTAAGGTATAATGAGAGTTTAATGATAATTTTCAATAATCGTTTAGATAAATGTCTTTAAATATATATATACATGTAATATGTAATGTATGTATGTATGCATGAATGCGAATATAGGCACATTTATTTTTAATGATAATGTCCTCATCATAATATATAAAAATGACAATGATAAAAAAAGGAGGAAAAATCTGTGTAGAAAAAGGATAATGACACAAATTTGTATATGTACACATACGTGTATAAGTGTGTATATATATACATATTGTTATAAACATAGTTTAATATCTATGTTGCGTCATTTATATTAGGTAAATTTTTTTCCTTTTTTTTTTGGGGGATCATAACAAAATTTGTAATTTTTATTAACAACACTTATTTTAAAATTAAATTATAAAAAAAAAAATACTCATGTGATTATGAAAAATAAATTTTATTTGTGTAAAGAAAATAAAATTTTATATTCGAAAAAATTATAAAGTAATATAACAGTTTTTTTAATGAGAGAAAAGGTCCAACTATCTAGAAATAAAGTAACTAAAATAAATAATTTTAATTTTAATTGAAATTTTTAAACGTAGAAGAGCTACTGTAATTAGCATTAAATTTATTTAATTCGTAATTCATAAATAAATTCATAATTCGAATCATTTGCAATGGACCTAAAGAACTGCATTGTATTAAAGAAATTAAAATGGGTTTAAAGACATTAAAATTGTTTTTTTTTCTGTTGTATTTTTCGAAAAAAAAATTTATTTTTCTTAAGAACCTTATATAGTAAATGATTTGAATTATTGAGTAGCGAAAGTCTGATTACTCTCTCTATTGTTTATATTTTATTGTAAGCACCGTAAACGCAAATAGTCTTAGCAGCTTCCCTCAATCCTACTTAAATTTAAGAATAGTTTGAGAACCTTTAATTAAAATAAATTCCTAGAGTATTTTTAAGTAACCGGTACGCATACCTATGATGACCAATAAACTAATTTAGATTATAATTCCAAATATTTTTAATTAAAAACAGAAAACAATGTTCTGTTATTCATTAAAGCTGCACATTCTTTCAGGGCGTTTACTAATATTCTTAATATATTTTTCCGACTTCAATGCAGAATCGGAAATAACTCCCCAAATTTATGTAAATATACTTATTACTTAGTATAAAATTAATCGAAACTAGTTTCTAAAGCTTGATTTCACAAAATTGTTTTGCATTAATTAAAAAAATAATTAATAAATTCGCATATTATCCACATCCACAAGTAACGAGTGCAAATAAGTGTAAACACTCATGAATTTCAAAATTTCATTGAAACTTTGTGGCAAAAAATCAATTAATTACAAAACGTGACAATTTTAAACTTAAAAAAAAATTATTTTTTTTTTTTCCCACATATTTTGGGGATTATAATTTTGCAGGTATCACTGACGTCAACACGTAAACTTAATTATCAAAACCAAAATTTCATACATTCACAATAGTATAAAATATTTAATTATAAAAATTTCTTTTATTTTCGAAATTAATATCCTAAGCTACATAATCTCTTAAAAAAAAAAGAAGAGGAGCAAAAAAAGAATTAAGACTTAGATCTTTTGATGGTCAGTAAGGATTACCGAAAGGAAAAAAAATTGTTTTTTTACTTTGGTACTTTTCTTCTTTTTTTTTTTTGGTTTTTCTTATTTTGTGCGTGTTCCATTTTCAGTTTTTGGATAATTAATTGAAATTACAATGATTTTAAAATTCAAATCACATACCTACATATATACACATTAAATATTCGTACATAAGTACTAAAAATCAGTAAAAATGATACGGTATAACTTTTCATTATTAAATATAAATAGAAATTGGAAATGTGTTCGTAAGCTTTTATATTATTAATTATACAAAATTAATATATGTACCTAATTATATATACATACCTACATAATTAACATAAGTATATAGGTATAAACAGATATAGGTACTTTTATATTCAATATTCATTAAAGAGATTAGAAAATAATCAGGATTATTTTAATATTACGAGAAGAAAAAATGAAAATTATTTAAAGGAAACGAAAACACCAACAATATATTTATACATATATACATATATATATATATATATATATATATATATATATATATATATATGTATATATATAATCTGTATGTAGAAGCAATTCTTGTATTGAAATATAGCTGGTGTTACCAGCAATATATTTCATTAACTTCTCTCGTGTTCATAATATGTACATACATACATACATATGTACATAAAATATTCGCCAAGAATATCAATATTAAAAATTAACAAAATCACAAAGAATTTGAATTAAAAACATATGTATGCATGTACATACATACTTGCATACATATTATATGGGACATGGTCGGAATAATATATGGTACTGGTACTGGTATATGATTTAGATTAACAGAAATATGAACATATAATTATTATTATAGTTGTATAACAAAAAAAAAAAACTTTCATTATTTTTGTGTTTAATGAACATTTTTTTCTTTAATATACAAACATATGTACATACATATATGTACTCTATTGCAATTAACATGAGATAATGAAATACAAAAATCAATTTTATTATAACCTGTATATTTTATAAATATACATAAATATATTGGATACATATAACAACATATATTTCGTGTATATCTACATATATGCATGGGGATACACCTATACATACATATGAGCACAAAGAAATAATGAAGGGAAAAATGTGTACATATTACACAATTTTAAAAAACCAAAAAAGAAAACTAAAATAAATTCTACATTATAATTATGTTAAATAAATATAATATATATGTAAATATTCTTCTTCATATATATTATAAACACATGCATAAATATCATATTTGTTCAAATACACAAAAACAATATAATGGACATTCAACACATTTGCAGAATATTCTTTAGAGAAAAAATAAATATGGATGTTTGGCGAGAGCTTTTTTCTGCTCTATATACTCAATATATATGTATACTCAATACAATAGCACGCTTATATAAAATAAAAATATCTTCATATGGCTATTATGTACAAAAATATATTTTTGTGTGTATGTAAATGATAAATATAATGAACAAGAGTTAAGCTTACATACGCTGAAATTTGGACAAAAATTAAATTTACGCTCTCATTTTTTTTTTGTTTGAAAAACTTTTATATTACAAAAAATATTATTAAATTTGCTAATTTGCTTCCTATAGGAATTAGGAAGTTATATTTATATAATGTATGCTTAAATCTCGTAAAATGGTGTGATGAGAATATTATGATAATACTCTCATATTATTCATTTTAAAAAATTGAGAGTAAGAAAAACAATTTCTATATTAAATTGAAAAAGAACTCAGATAACTCAGGTTTTAGATTAAAAGACCGGGTGAAAATGTGGTTATAATTAATGAATTCAAATTTTTCCTTACATTTTTATAATTAGTAAACAAATTAGTTTTTTTCAAAAATTTTATTTTCTCAGAAAATCCTAATTTAAAATGGACAGAACATTTGTTGAAAATGAGTGAAATTTGCGCCTGTACAAAAAAAATATTTAAAATAAATGTGAATATTTTAGTATTTTTTGGAATTTCAATCAATTTTTCAAGTTAAAAAAACTCAAATGTTTCAAAGTTCAGGAGAAAAATTGGCAATTCTAATTTCGAAGTAAAATGTTTGAGACAACAGCATTTCAAAAAAAAACCGTCTGGGCACAAGTTTTTTTTTCATTTCAATGCAGCCGGCAGAAGAAAATGTAATACAGCCACTTCGACTAAACGTCGAATAGTTCCGATGTTATGTTGAAAACAGAACAAGAGCGATTTTCTGTGGCGAAATGTCAGAATTCATATAGAATACACATATTTAAATGAGACCACCTAGAATCAAGCAAAGTTACCGCCGCGAATTTAACCTCCAGCAATTAAGTGTAGTGAATTTTATTCCTATTCCGACATCACCGCTAGCGGTTTTTTTTTTTTTTGACACTAACTGTTTCCATCCATATATTTGAAAAATATATTATACATAATAATTTTATAAATTTTTATTATTAAATTTTAATATTTAATTTCCTCTTTTTTTCAAGTTTAACTCCGAATATTCACTCCAGACAATGCCCCTCTTGCTTTTCCAATTAAAGTAATTTTTAGTACAATTTCAAATCTCTTCTTAAATTTTTAAATGAATTTAAAGTTTTAAGCTTTAAGTATAACTTTATTATACTTAGCGCTGCTTATTTATCCATGAAAATATTCATAAATACTATAAGTAAGTATATAAGTTGAAATGCACGTACACATACGTATTCATAAAAATTCATGATTCACGATAGTTGTTATAATTCTAATTGTATCAAAAATATAAACACAAATACCATGCTATTTTCTCGTACAATATTAAGTATAATGCACAGAGAAAAAACAAACATGTAAATGGATAAAGTTTTTATTTTTTTGTTGAATTTTTCAATTTTTAAGGGTTGAAGGGTGGCAAAAGAACAAGTTTTTATATTTTTGTTGTTGTTTTGTATTCCATGTTGTATGTTGAATAAAAGATAATTGAATACACTTGCATCTTCAAATGTATATATACATGCGATTATGTACTAATATATGTATAATATATACTCGTTTAAGTTTGTGTAATACAATTGAAAAGAACAAAATATTCAAAATTGTGTAATAGTATTTGATACACGTGCGCAATACTTTTAAGAAAAATAAAACGATATCTAGAAAATCTCAACATTTAAAATGAGTGTTCACATATATGTATGTACATATGTATGTATGTTAATGTACAAGCATATAATAATATGTAGATACAATTTGAAAAAGGGATGATACATTTTGTATCTGTTTTGAATGGCATCAAATAATTTTTAAGAAAAAAGAAAAAAAAAACGAGATATGCACATACGGATGCGCATATATAGGTAATTTTCATGAATATATTATGCATGTGTATGTGTGTGTGTGTATGTGGAACATAAATTTTAGCTTTTTGCATCTCCATCTTTCTTTTATTTCGATTAATTTTTTTTTAAATAATTATCGAATAGTGCAAGGATAATAATTTTAAATGTCTTTTATGTTTTGTTCTTTCTTTTGTTTTCTATTTTGTTTTTTTTTAATGTTGAAGAAAGGTTGCTATAAAAATGCATTTTGTACCATTGTATTTTCCGAGTCAAATTTAACCTTCACAACAAATATACTTTAGATGTATAGAAAAAATTTATGAATAGATTGGCTTTTAAATTTGACTTCATTTAAATATTAAAAACAAAATGTTTTGTTAAATTTATTTAAAAAATTAAAACTACAATATTTAAGTATAAAAATAGTGTTAGTTTCATTGTGAATAATAAATATTTTAAAATAACAGTAAAAGTACTGGTTTGAACATTTTTAATTTATTAATTTAAATTTTGAATTTTCACAGAACTAAATGCAAATACATACTTCGAACCGAAATTTCCTTTGTCATGTAAAATAAATAATTTTTTTCCAGTGTAATATTATTATTACCTCAGATATTAAAATTATTTATTAAGAAATTTCGTTCAATGCAATATATTAAAATCTACAGCAAAGTTTTTGTTATACTGAGAAAAAATTGTTTAATACTAATGCCGTTTTCGTTATTATAGATTATTTTTAATATCTTGGGTAATGACATTTTAAATTTTGACATTTTTGGTAATGACATTTATAAATTTTGATATTTTTGACAATGACATTTTAATATGAACTCTTAATTGCTATAAAAATTCGATTAAACAGACATTTTAGTAAAATATCAATATATTTAGTCAAATAACTTAAGCCATAGATCATAATCAAATAAGTCTGTAGATGCATAATCAATATTGAAATTCTAGTATTTCGCATAAGGTTGCATAAAATCATATTGCGTGGCACTGCCTTACCCCCAAATCATACGATTTTTTTCTAGAAATTAATCAAAGAAACATCCTTAAAATTATTTAAAATCTTATGCGAAACAACCTGCATATGCCACCAAGTTGTAATTATTGGAAAATTTTTTACTTTGCATAAATTAAGGGGATGTCGAAGTTCTTAATCTCTAAATTTCTTCAATATCAAATTTGAATGTTTTAATTACATGGAAGAATATATACACTTCTATTATCCGTTTCTTTTAAACTGAAACCTCATGCGTTATATTTTAAATACTAAACAAAGTTGTTGTTTCTTCAAGACCACTGATTTTGCATCTCCAAAAGAACACCAGATCGGCTTTGTTTCATTGTAAAATATTTAATTTTAGCATTTAATTGTAAAATGAATTGAGTTCAAAATAATATTTAATGCTTTCAATATTGCACCTTGACTTCAATTTCAAATTATTCTAAAATTAAACCAGTTATAAATATAAGTAAATATGATATGATGATTTAAATTTAAATATTTATGGAACAAAAGTAGCTATAGATATGATAAAGAAATAAGTTTACGTATATACTTATGCTTATAAAGGTTACACGTTAAAAAAAAAAATAAATTGTAAATAAAAAATTGTTGCTGCACGAAATATGTAACGACGTAATATTCATCTATCCTGTTCCTTTTTTTTTGTTCTTCTTTTTTTTTTCTTATTAAAAATTCCTGATAGAAAAATTTCTCTACATACTTAATAATAATAATAATAATAATAAATAAGGAATAAGTGAACTATTTTATTAGGTATTCCAGACAATATGTTTAAGTGTGTAAGTTTGTAAATGTGTTCTGTCATAAGTATGTATAAATATATTTATGTATGTTTGTATATAATAAGTTTATTCATACATTATTTCATGAATAAAATATGTTAAAGGTTCTATATTCACATTATGTTTTGATTCTTTCTTTTTTTTTTTTAATTTTATAAACATAAGCGTAATACAATGCCTATCTTATAGTATGAAAAAAACTTGACATAAAGGAGTTATGCAGGATATCATGAAAATGTTATACGTACCTATATAAATATATTATAGTAAGGTTAGATTTTAAATGGATCCATTAACCATATCGCAATATACAGTTAGTACTAGTTTAAATAGACATCGAAATAATCGTATAGGTATTAAATTATATTTTTATTATTTTTCGGTAAATATTGGAATGTATCTCAATTTTTGACAAAATATAAGTTTTGACGTTTGATGGAGCAACATATTTTGCCAGAAATCGTAAAATATTCTTTTAAAAGGAAGATTTGAATAAAAATCAAACAACATTAGTATTAAATATTGCATTCCAAATTGAAAAATTAGCTAATGGCAACAATGTATAATAAATAAACTTAAAATTATACGGTGAACGGACGGCGCATCTATTGTTGGCACTATGCAAATTTGTTAAAATTATTTATTATGATTTAATTTTCTTTTCGTACCGAACAGCAGGTACCTACTTTAAATTTTTCCAATTTATTACGATTATAAATTTTAATATTTGCCGGTAGTTTTTCAAAATAATAATAATTTTCTAATTTTTCACAAAATTACAATTAACTTTCAGATTCGACTGTAACTATTCTACACTATTTAAAAAAACATTTGTATTTTTGTATAAAAGAGTAAAAAAAAATAAGGGTAATTTTAAAATAGAAAATATAAACAATAAAAGAACAAAAATAATATACCTAGGTACACAAAAAAAAAAATATCTTTTTTCGAAGCCAAGAAAACTAAAACAAAAAAAAAAGAGAAGTCTTCATAAAAAAATTATCCTTTTCTTTATTTAAAAAAAAAAATATTTTATGAAAACAAACGAACACGTATTCTTTTATACAAATTAGTATGTATGTATATGTAATGGTAAATGTAATGGATATGCTTATAAATATGTATGTCGGATATTTTTTTTATCTTAGAATCCATATATGAACCCATATATACACTATACACTTTTGAGGGAATTTGTATATCTATATATTCTACATGAATAAATATCTACTTGTGCTTTCATACTTGCATTATAACAATATTTAACCCTCACTTTATAGTACATATTATTTTAAATATACACTCATAATGGTATTGTGAATATTTACAAAATGCTATACATAATTGTATACTATTTCATTTTTGCCTTAAAACATACATAGAACTAAAAATGTGTACATATTCACACAAATTTATAGTTTACACTAGTATAAAATATACCATCTACATATTTAACAAAAAAATAAAAGAATCATACATATTTTTTTAAACATAAAACTTTAAGGAACGGATAAAAAAAAAAAAACTTAAGAAAAAAATAAATAAAATAAAAATGTGGGCCATGGGAGCTGCACAATCAATAAAAACAATAAAACTAAAACAAGAAAAAAAAAGTAAAAGAAAATCAAAAATAAAAAGTGAGAAAAAAAATGCATTTTTGTTTTTTTGCTTTGCTCTGCTGTTTTTTTTTTTCTTTTCTTCTCTTCTCTGAATTTTCAATATTTTTGTTGTTCTATCATCCAAGAGAGTTGTTTTTATAATGTATAACTAGTGGTGAGTAGAAGAGTATATAATCTGTATAACGGTATACACAGAAATATTAAAAATATATATATTTTTTTTTTCTAACAGTTTAGTATAAAAAATGTATACTCGTATTATATTCACATTTTTATATGGAATAAATATTGCATGTATGAATGTATGTTTGTTAAAATTTATATTGAACATGACTAGAAATATGACAACAATGCATAATATACATAATTTTTTTTTATTTTTTTGTTATTTTTTAAAGAAAATTTTTCCAATACATTTTATATTCTTCCTTTGGAATCCAATGAAAATATATTTTGTAAATTTTAATAAAATTTTAATATTGTAATAAAATTATTTTGTGATTAGAGCAGGAATTTTTTAATAAATATTAATATCCAACATTAATTGTAAAAATATTTTTAATAAAATTAATTTTTTAAATAAAAAAATTATTTTAAGGTATTTATAAAAAAATATTGTAAAGATCTGAGTAATTTTAAAACAAAATTAATTACAAAATTATTAATAAATATATTTTAATAATATTATTAATGAGAAATGGAATATAATATGTGATAACAAAATTATTTTGTGTAATAATTAAATTTTATTATTTAAAAACAAATGCAATATTAAAAAATATTGTATATAAAAATAATTAAGTACAGAATTTATTAAATTTTTACTTTTTTTTTTTATTATTTTTTTTTTAATTTAATAAATATTTCCAAAATATATTATTAATTATTTGTAAGTAATTGTTATACTTATTATGTTCACATTATATGTATGCATTTTTATGAATTCATCTTATTTTTTTTTTTTAAATAATTTTCACAATTTTTCACAATTCAAGTATATTTTTTTATAAATTAATAAATTATTTTTAACAATAAGAATATTTTTTTTAAATATTTATAATAGGTACTCTAAATTAACTGTTTCATGTGAAATTTTACAAATAAATAATGAAAATTTTAAAATATTTTTTAAAAATATATAAATTTAAATTGATTTTACAGAATGTAATTTTAATAACATAAAAAATATTTTATTACTTTTGTTTTCTACAAATTTCTATTTCTTAACAAAAAAACCAAATTCACAATTATCGCGTTGCCATTTGACTTATGAGATGAAAACATTAAAAAATATTCTCTAATTTTTCTCTTTTATTAATTTTCAAATTACAATTTTTATTGGAATTATTTAATAATTCAAATTATTCTTTGTTTAACTTTAGTGGCTTGTTATTTTGCTTTTCTCATTTAATTATTTCAGTTTTATTTATTATTTTTTTAATTTTCAATTTTTTAAGAATTTTAATTTCGAACTTCATTGTTTTATGATGCATAGGTATTTTTTTTTTAATTTTTCTTATTGTTTTTTCACACAATTCAAATTTTTCAAATTTTATTTTCTAATAATTTAAAATTTTTTTAATACTAGTTTATTAATTTGCAAATTTTATTTTATTTTATTTTATTTTTTTTCATAATATATAAAAACTAAAAAATCATTCGAGTACGCGAACGACGATAGTCGACAAGTCCATTTTAATATTTTAAGACTTTTTAGAGAATGAAAATTGTCATGTCATTTTTTTTTATCCCTTTTTTAAAAATTGCAAACTTTTACATTTTTACTTTATTTCATTTTTTTTTGGAATCATGTATGTATTAAATTCACATTATGTACATTTGACTTTATATACAATAATATTCTCTCCACTTTTAATTATATACAAATACATAAAATTTTATTTAAAATACGTATGAACACATGTATGTACATACATGTGTACGTTTGAATTTGTTTTATATAGATGAATTAGGAGAATAAAGAGAGAAAAAAAATGAAAATTTTTCTTTTTCTATAAATTCCTTTTTTTTTTTTTTAAATTTTACACAAAAAAATTAAATATATGTATATTTGTTTTCCATAAGAAAAAAAAACAACAAGATGACAATAGAAAATTAAATATTTTCTCAATTATATTTTTATACTCAATTATTTAATTAAAAAAACTAACAAAAACAAAAAATAGAAATTAAATTTCAACAAAATTTGAAAATAAATTTTCACGCGAGTTTTTATAAAAAAAAATTTCCTTTTTTTTATTTTTATTCTTTTTCTTTATTATTATTTTCTTTTTTTTTCTAATTATTTTTCTTCACCCGAACACTATGGTTGTAAGTATACAACTGTCACGATAAGGTAAGCTTTTTTATTAGATTTTTGTTTTTTCAGTGAGAGAGATAAATTTTATTCATATTAAAGAAAATAAAAGCGAGGCGAGAGAGAAACAACAATAACAAAGAGTTAAGAGAATTCAAAAACAAAAAAACAACAAATATGATGAGCAAAATATATAGAAAAGAGAGAATCTTGAATAAAGCTTTTTGTTATCGTTTCATTTGTATTTTTATTGTATGAAAATTGTTCTACACAAGAGCAAGGAATCCAAATCCAATCCAAACTTACTATATTATTATTTGTTATTTGTTATATACTATATTAATGTTGTGTTAGTGTATTGGACTGGTAGTTACGGTACTTGTTTTATAATAATGCTCCCCTTTATAAATGATATTTTGTTTAATACTAAAAATTTTTATTTTTGTAAAATTCTCATTTATATATGTACATATACTGTACATATTTTATATTTTTTAGTTTTAGTGCTGCCGTGTTTATTAAATTTTATTCTTAGTATGCATACATATGGTTTCAACCAGAATATATGTACATATATTAAAAATATAATATGTATGTAAGTTTATATAATGGATTTTTTTTTGTTTTAAAATAATATATGTATATACACAAATTATAATATATACGTAGGGCAAAAAACAGTGTTGCCAATATTCAAAAATTCAAAACCGCAAAAAAAATACATTGGTTGACTTGTGTTATGTGAGTACTACATATAATTTATTCTTTTTTTTTGGAACAAAAAGCTTTTTATAAACTATGTGTATATGAAGTATGTAATAAGAAATGCATATTTAATATTTTTAAGTATGTATGTATGATTTGGTAGAGTACATAAATTTGAAAATTGCATTAAGAGTAAATAATTTTTAATTTTTCATATCTAAAATATTATAAAAAATATCTAAAATATAATATTTTAAATAAACATACATATGTATATGCATCCATATATACTAAAAATTTAAATGACAGAACAGAAATTTGACACTTAGAAAAAATTATTAGAATAAAATATTTTCAAAGAACATGTGTAATTTTTCTATTTATTGCCTATGGTAAAATATAAAAATTCTATATAATAAATAAGCAATAAAATTATAATAAAAATGAAAATGTTTATATTAAAATAAATAAACAAAAATCACCTTTAAAATATATTCCATACCTACACACATATATGTATACAGGCATACATACACGAGTTAAATATTCTATATAGCTTTCATTATCCATATGAAATTTATAGAAAATGTTTTAAGAATATAAAAAGAGACAGAAAGAGAGAAGTTATAATAATATATATATATATACATATATATATGCTTATTCTCTTGTTATGTGCAATGCTATAAATTAATACGATTTCGTGTTAAATTCTTATTTTTATAGCATAGTATAAATGGAAGCATGAGTATATATAAAAAGTATGTATATTTACATACTCGTACAAATTTAAGAAAAATGTTAGAATGCCTGTTAATCTATAATATTAGGGTAAAAAAAAAATGTGTGCATTTTAATAATACATGCTATTTATATTATGTATACACACTGTATATTCAAATACATAATTATAATGGGAATTCATGAAGGTATAGATGATATTAAATATTTTTTGGCATGATGAAAATTTCAGATTTTAAAAATATTGTATATTCCATGAAAAGTTTGTTAAAAAAAAAAATAAAAAATTAAAAAACAGAAAACATTTCTTTTTTATTTTTACCTATACACACATTTGAAATATTATAGTCTAAGAGCCTAAAGGTTTTTTTTTATTTTAATAAAAGTTGAATAATAAAATATCATGAGAGCTTTTAAAATGAAATTTCTCATTTAATATATGCAAACAAACACATATATGTATGTACATGCATTTATAAAACATATAATAGTATAGTAAATATATGTAGATATGTATGTTCGTGGAAATGTACGTGAAAACTTTCCTGGCATTATGTACTTAAAATATTTTCAATATAAAATCATTTTTTTTTCCTATTTTTATTTTTTTTTTTGAGATCCTTTGATATATTTGAGCCAAAAGAGTAATTTTCTTTTTTGTTATATGCCTTATTTTTTTTTTTTTCTGTGAAAATGATCGCCTTTAGAAATAATAATAAAAGTTATGATAAAAGATAGTTGAAACGGAAATATTTAATTTTTATCGTATATGTATAAAAAAAATATTTATGCCAAAGATAAACATACCGCTTTTTATGATATTATAAGCACATAATGTAAGTATGTATGATAGATGAGTACCTATATAATAAAGAAAACTTTTCCAATATGTTTTAATTTTAATGTGACTATTAGTGTATGTATGTAATAGATAGGTATATGTGTTTATAATATTGCAAAAAGAAAATCCCCAAAAGGGATAATAATATTAAAAATTGCAATTTTTTAATGTAAATATTATACATAAATATCGATTTAATATTAAAAATAAGTACCATTATGTACATATGCATATGTATACATACATTCATATGTAAAGTAAATATGTATTTAAAAAATTTTCAAAAATAAAATTTTATGAAAAATCAAGATGAATAAAAGCATTTTCCTGTTTTTTTTTTGCACATTTTGTATAAAAAAAAAATGTGTTCTTAATTGGATGTGCATACATATGGTACATATGTATATATATCGGTGAATATATACACAAATACTATACATGCAAAATATACATTTGAAAGGACATAAGTATATACGTATGTATGTCCGTTTGTAAATGTTAATTTTTTTCTGTTTAACAACATAATTCTTAATTTAATATTTTCTAAATGCTTCTCTTATTTTTTAATTAAACACAATATACATAAACAATAATGTTATTTTTGAGTATCTTTTTAATATTTTTGAAATTTTGTTTTATCACCCATGTTTTAATTTGATGAGAATTAAAATTAAAATTTTATTTTACTCACTTTTAATAATTTTGATTTTATCCATTTCGCTCTCTGAGATTATAATAATAATCTTACATGGTCTTGTAATTATGTGTGGCGAATTCGTCAAATTGCCGAATTTTCTATGAGCTAATTGATTCGCTTTCATTTAGTAATCTTCTGATTCTACTCATTTTGCTCTCAGATATTTAAATAAAAAAGTATTATAAAGGCTAATTATTTATAGCGAATTCGTCAACTGATCGAACTTTATTGATCTGGCGAATTCTCTATCATTTGATATTATATTTATGTATGAGAAATTAATTTATTTCTATTCTTATAAATTTCAAATATTAAATTTTATTGCAATTAATTTAAAATAAATTAAGACTAGATTTAAAATATATATTTTTTTTTAAATAGAATTGAGAAAATCATAAAAAATAATGTTCATAAATAAATTTTAATAATGTAAAAACTTATACAATATATAGGATTTACAATATACTATATATTTAATTTTTATAATTTAACCTAAATTTTATTGTCTATGAGTAATAATTTTCATTTAGACTTTGTACAGGAATTTAATTAATATGAAAATAAATTAATTTTATAATAAAAATGTTTTTAAAATTAAAATATTATAGCCTTTACATATATATTTATATTCTATAGGTGGAGTGATAGTTATGCACATTGCAACAATCTGCTTTTAATTTGGTAGACACGAATTTTTTGTGTATTAAAGTTCAATACCATAGAAAATTTACTTAGAATTTATTTAATAAAAAAATATATATGTATGTATTGTGTTAATAAACTGTTATACATATTTATGTTATATGCACATAAGTGTATTTTAAGTATAGATCCCATAATATTATCTTGAATTTTTTCTTCTTGTTTTCATTGTTATTGTTTTTTTTTTGTAATTTCTGTGCCAAAAATTATATATATATATTTTTTTTTATATAAATTGGTACATATGCACCCATAATAAAATTGTATATGTATACAAAAAAAAAACAAATTTTTATTTATTTTTTTTTTTATTGAATATTACAGGGTGGTTTCCACAGGGTGAAACTGTTTCTTTCACAGGGTGAAATTTTACTTGTTTTCATGTTTTTGTGTTTCTGGATAATTGTTTTTATAAATTCCCAGGAAATCAATGGCCTTTACTTTTGTGGAAGATCTAAAAAATCAGGTTTTAGGTTGCAACTTTGCTTATTCTATTAAAAATTAAAATGGTTGCTCTACATTGGCCTTGAAAATGGCAACATTTGTGTTCCTTTTGAAGGCACATAATGTTTAAAGCGTATATGCAAAATTTAGACCATATAACACTTTAAATTGTATAAAAGTTTTAAGAATGTAACACTATCAATAGCATAAAATTTCAAACTTATAACACTTGCACTCGTACATTATTTCAAGCGAATAACACTTCAAACATACATATAACACTTTAAATTGTATAACATTATCAATAATATAACATTTCAAATATATAATTCAAGCATATAATATTTTCAATCTCACAACATTTCAATTATATAATACATATAACACATGTAAAAAATAATTTACTCATTAAAAATAATTGAGATTTGATAATAACTGTTACGCAAATTTATTCCAACAGATGGCTTTATAGTACTTAAATTTTTCAATTAAAGGACATCCAAATATTTAGAATTTCTTTTATTCATTCGGGTCATCCTGTATTTAAACATTTTATTCTTATTATTAAAGAAAACACAAAAAAGAGAACAAAAAAAAAATAAAAATTATTACTGTTACTAGATAATTATCTTTTGCCTTTACAACTTGTCTTTGTTGTTGACGTTATTGTTGCTGTGTTCAGTGATATTGTCGTCGTCATAGTCAGTTTGCTAAAATATTTTTATATTTTTTTTTTTTCGAATTTTTTTTTTTGTATGTTTATTGTCATATTTTCATTTTTGTGCATCTAGGCCTGAATATCTTTAAATATATCCAAACGTATACGTGCCTGCCTATGTTTATGACTTCATGTATTTAATTATGTACATTTATATCCGTACACAGGTCCGTATATTTTTAAACATCACATTCACTTTATTAAAACATTTCAGTGCATTACTCACGTTTTAAGTAGACATACATGCAAATATACATACCAACATGTAGATTTTGGTGTATACTTATATTATGTATATGTGTACTTAAAACGTATGCAATATGAAAACTTTTTGAATTTTCTCTCTTTTTATTAACAAATATTTTCATTATTTTTCGCAATTTTTTTATTCGAAAAATGTCAAGCACATTTTTCCATAGAATTGTAAAAAGAAAAACTTTTTTTTTTCTTAATTTTCAATTTTTCTTTTTATAAATAAAATTTTTCATTTCTTAAGAAATATCCTAGAGTGTTTATTTTGTAAAACATTTCAATGAAAATCACATAACCGACACATACATACAACGTAAAGAGCGACTGTAATGACATTATTGCTTTTTAAAGTAAATAAAGTAAAGAAGAAGAGAAAAATGAAAAGAAAACGACTGAGAACGATTTCAGAAATAAAAAACAATAAAAGAAAAAGCGAGAAATAAAACATTTTCTGCTAAGTTTTCCAAATTCCAATCGCAATATCGAATTCTCTATTCTCAATTATTTAAAAATTAAAAAAAAAAAGATACGAACAAGAGAATAAAAAATCTCTAGGGTGACTTTTTTTTATTTTTCGTTTTTTTATTCTGCTTTTCTATTGTTTCCATTAAAGTTTATAATTTATACATACACATAAAATTACATTGAAAATCCATTGAAATTTTCAAAATCAAATCGGCAAAGACGAAAAAAATGTTGGGTCAAACCATTGGTTTGTTTAGTAGCACTTTTGCCTTGAATAAGTGATAATACTGTTTTTTAAAACACTCTATTTTACAATTAACTTACTTTTTTTCATGTACCAAAATATTTCAAATAATTGCATGCTTTTAGGATAAAAAAAAAAACTGAAAGAAAAGTTAACATAATGGCCGCTTGTACTTTCGAAAATGTAAGACACCGAAAATTCAAATTTTCAGCTTCAGAGGAAAAAATTTTCTTCTAACTGAATAAATAATTTATTAATATTCAAAAACTGCTAAGAATTCAGATTTCTACAACTTAACATCTAGAAGTAAAACGACCATTTCGTCTTTCTTATATTCAACTATGCTATGCCGCAGTAGAAGAAATATGTCGCTACCTTTCTGTGCTGGTGGTTTCGTTACTACAAATTGTTGAATAATACCATTTTTGGAACTTTAAAGGGGGGAGATAGATAAATATTTTCTTCTACTGAAATAAGTTTTTATTAAAGATTTATTGTAAGAGTTTCGTAAATAGACACACGCCGGACGTACGAATAGACTGAAACTAAGAGAATGTCCTAGCTACCAAGTTTATTTGGAAAATACTAAAAAGTGATGACAACAATAGCATGACAGGAGAGAAACGATGCCTGCAATAATTTTATCTCATAAAAAATTAAAGACAAAAAAACGAGCATTTTACGATGACAACATTACACTTTTTACTCTCATAGTTCTTAATACATTTTTCAAATATCCTATATTATATGAGTAATGTAAAATAACAAACGTATAATACAGAATGTACATGCATACATACATATACAATAAAAAAATATAAATAAGTATTACACTAAGCGAGATGTCAATGTGAATTTTTTTATTTACGGAAACTGTAGTTGTGCATGTGTAAAACCATCTTTATATTTTATTTAAAAATGAAACATAAAACAATTTTTCATTTAAACCAAATTTTTGAATTGTTACCAAATTAAATAACATTTTGTAGCTAAAATCAGCTTAAATTCATTTAATTTTAATTAAGCAGCTAGTCATTTAAATATTAATCTTGAACAAATTAAACTTGAATTTAGTTTGTGAATATCCCCAATTTTATGAAATTAAGTCACGTGCACAAAAAAATTGTTGTGTTCAATTTAAAAGCACATAATAGGTTACATATTTATCCCGACAAATGACTTTATTATTCTTGTAGGAAAAAATACATAATTTATTGTCAAATACAAATTTAAATTTTAAGGTTAGTTTTACAATCGATTATCAGAATTTATTATCTGACCATTGGTGCAGTGGTTATGGCACCGGTCCTTTAACCGAAGGGTCTCGGGTTCAAACCCCGGTCAGGTCACAAAAATTAAATTCAATATTATTATAACTTAATATACAATACTAATAAATATTATACAAGTAATTTTCAAATATTCGTAATATTCGATATTAAAAAAAAACTAAGAACGTAAACCGTAAATATTAATAACCTCAAATAATTTATATAAATAAAACTACGGCAGGCTAGCCACCTACCTAGTTAAACTCTATGACGCTATGAAACTATTGCATGAGAAATCATGCACTAGCCCTATGTTCCTTCTAGGAGTGAACAAAGGAAAAAAAAAAAAAAAATCAGAATTTACTAGAGTAACAATAAAAGAAAGCTTTAATTTTCAATTTACTCCAAATACTCATTTAATTTAAATGAAATGAAAATTAATCAGCTTATTTACAAAATAATTTCTAATTTCTGAATACTTGGCAACATTAAAATCGAGATATAAAATAAAGAGGATCTAAAACAAAAGAACAGAAAAAAATATAGAGAAAAGAGACAAATATATGCGTGTATATTGTCATTATGAGAAAATTTTTATGTAGGGGTAGGGTAGGTATACGTACATCGTACATATTTAATTTTATGTCGATAGAATAGGATAAATTGTTGAAAATTATGTGCTTACATGCATATCTATTCGGTTTTATAGCCACATAACAATGCGTTTACATATAATATTATTGTGAAACATATTGATTAAAACATGACAACAAAAAATATATTGTTTTGTGTACATATTATATGTAGAAACAAGTGTTTAAATAAAAGAATAAGATGTTTTGTTTTAAAAATTGAAATTGTAATTGAGATTTTTTCATTTTCCTATTGATTTTTTTATACGGATGTATGTATGCATGTATGTATATGTACATAAAATTAAAATAATTCTTTAATTTCGACATTTACTTTAATTTCGGAATAATAGTTTTTAGAGGACTATTAAAAATAATACCGTATTTAAAATTTTCAACAGTATTTTTACATTTTTGTACGAGTACTATTGTGGCAGTACCATGGGGCACTTAATTATCGAACGTACTGCAAATTTAGTATAAAGTTAAGATCGATTTATCAAAAGATCTGCATTTCGGAACACATCACAAGGTGTTTTCTTCTTAAATGTTACGAAAAAATAATTTGCATATTTCTCGCGTTACAAATTATGTGTGGGACATTCCTAAGTTGAACTAATATTTATATCTTGTTTTTATATTAAAATACACAATTTTGTCACTTGTTCTCTAATTTTTCTCACTTGTATGTAGTACTCACCTTCTGAATTTGAGCTAAAATTTTATATTATTAAATACACTACATTTGAGAGCTTAAGCAAATTTAGTTGTTAATATTATTAATTTACCTGATATAAAACAGTTTTTATTTGTTTCTCAGCATTCTATTTGATTAAAACTTACCTAAAATGAAAAAAGAAATTAATGATAAGTAAAAGGTTATAAAAGTTTCATTAAAGTGAATTAATTTTATTGGTATTAATTCTAAAAACTTCCGAATTTAAAAAATTATATATGTAAAATATAATGTCAAAATGGCAAAATTATGTGAAAAAATTGAAAATAATTAGAAATTTTTTAATATTAAAATAATATAGAACAAAAAATTTTTAACTTTGAACTGTTTTTTTTTATAGACCTAGTCTGGATTAGTTTATATAATATTAATACTAATTTAACTTACTAATTAACTTACTATATAAAAATATTAATACTAATCATAAATTTAAACATTTTATAAAACAGAAAAATTTTTTTATTCATTGCTTGCAGGTTCTGTGGGGAAGATGGGGAGACCTTAGTACAATACACCTACTGGGAGATTGTGATGCTCTCGCTCGCAGAAAAAATGTTGAGGGATTTTGCTCTCAAGGCAGCGGTTTTACAAATCTATAATCTGCAATCAACAATCTTTGCATTTATTTTACATTTGTATTTAATTCATTGTGTAATAGATTAATTTAGTAATTACTGAGCATGTCAGCTGTCATCTATCAACTGTCACCTGTCAAATGTTATTTGTTAACTGTGATCTGTCACCTGTCAAATGTCAACTGTCATGTAATCTGTCAAATATTAGCTGTCAACTGTCACCTGTCAAATGTCAATCATCACCTATCAAAAGTCACCGTCATCTGTTAATTTCCCCCTGTCAAATGTCAGCTATCAACTTACAATTCTCTATTGTGTAATGTCACCTGTCAACTTCGGTCAAATGTCAAATATCTAATTTCATTTCATAAATTGAACCCTAACTTCATAATTCATTCTCTACTTTTAACCCCATTTTTCAAATAGAATAGCTTTCCAAGGCCTTTCAGACTTGTAGTCTAATATTATCAGTTTTCAGGGAGAGACCCACATCACGCATTTTATCATATTTAGAACCTTCAATTTCCGCTTCTTGAAATCGAGTCGAAACCTTTCCAACAAACCTTTTCCCAACTCGGTTGGTCATCTGAGAACTGAGTTATTAGAGTTTAAAAATTTCTAGAAAATTCTATTCATATCTAACAAACAAACAAGAAACGAAACTTTTTAATTAAAAGCAACTTTGAAAGCATTTTCAAAAAAAAAAAAAAATTATTTGTGAGTCTAAATAAAAATAATTTTTCTTCAAATTTTAATAAAGTAGTTATAAAAAAATAATTTCTTTATCAAAATATAATACTTATGTATGAAGCACGTAATTATTACGCAAAGAAAGTGCATATTTCTGCACATACAAACATACCATGCGAAGAGTACCTTCCTATGTACACATATTCATGATTCATAACATATAATATACATGTGTATGTACACTTAAGTACTTTATAGACTTGTGTAGATTTTAATGTTGCTATAATATTGTGTGTTCATTAGAACTTCTCTCTCTCTCTATAATCTTCACATTCTACAGTAATTATAATTTTGTTAAGTACTCATCTTACTTATCGTTTGAAATTTTTGTCTATGTATGTATGGATGTATTTTTTATTTTGCTTTTTTTTAATCCGTTTTTTTTTTTTCATTAACGAAACCTGTTGTTCTAGAAAGAAACTGAATTTATTTTTGTTTTAAGGAAACTATACAATTGTATATTTGTTTGCATTGTAGGCTGCACACATAATTCTCACAGTTTAATAACTTTATCATCAAAAATGTTCTTATAAATATATGGACATGTATGATTGCTCTCATCCTACTACAAGTAAGAAGAAAATTTTAATTATAAAAGGAACTCCTACGTTTTCAACGTTTTCGTTCTTCGATAAAACATATATTTCAATCGAAAATAGCAGAAAGAATAGCAGAGAATACATTACATTACATTAATATAGCAGAGAACATTCTCCGAACTAGAATGATCTTAATATTAGTAATAAATTTTTTCATTCTTAATTAAAAATTAAGAAACAAACATAATATTTTTCATTGGTTGGGTTATTATAAACATCATTAAATTGTTTTTATATTGGAACGGTATTTTTTTCCTTTTAATTTCTTTTCCAAACTCCTGATTTGTTTTGATTAAAATTCTCCTTCTTTCTATTCTTCACCATGTATTTTTAGGCCCACTGAGTTTCCGTTCACCTTCTGTATTCCATTCTATTACTTGCTTGGTTATGGATTGCTCTGCGAATACGTGGGAAGACCATTCGACATTCGATATTATGTAAATAATTGCAAAACACGAACGCGAAATATGATTTCGGGTGTGCTTGATACGAATTTTTAATAAAACACAGAGAAAAAAATTCGTGCTGTTTTAAAAAAAAATTTCACAGAATATAATTGTAAATTAAACTGTTCAATTAAGCAATTTTTAAATAATTATTTTAACAAAAATATATAATTTTTATGCATTACACAATATACAAATAAAACCAATATTCTCTGCACGGTTATACTATATAGCATGAGAGTGTTAGGTTTACCTAAAATAATTTACTCTTTTATTTGAATACCTTATGGTATTTATCAGTTGAACGCTTCATGTCAGTATTTACTCAACTATAATGCGAATTTTTAAGCACGAAACTGTCAATCTATAAATAGCTTTTGGAATTTCGAAAAATTAAACTTTTATTTGAGAATTGATTAAGTTAAGGCTAACATAAAAATTGCTTCTTATTAAGCTGTTTGTATACAAAATTAAAACGTTTTTAAAGTTGATTGCCTGTACAAAAACATATTTTTTTTTAAACTAAAATAGTAATAAAATTTTAATTATAAAACAAAAAAAAAACAAACAGAAAAATTTCTTTTGGTTCCCTTTTTGTTTATTTCCTTTTTTTACTCAAAATTTACTTTTTTTTTATGAAGAGGTTCGCTCTTAAAAAAGTTGTAGAGAAAAAAAAACGAAATAAACTATAGAAGAAAATAAAACATAATTTTAAACTAATTAAGAAAAAACAATTTGAATACAAGTATTTTTTCAACTTTTCTAAGTATATTTTAATATACACACACGTACCTATATAAGTAAATTATCCTTCTATAAGGATAAACACTTTAAATGTATGTAAATATAAGAATAACCCAGCACGCAGTAGATAATAAGAGAATCCTTCATTTGAAATTAAAAGATAAGATTTAATTCACTTACTCAAACACACACACACACACACACACATACACCACAAAAACTAAAATAGAATTTCGTAGGATTTCTGTTTTTTTTTGTTCTCTTTTTCTTTTTTTTTATTTCAACTTCGCTGCAAAATAATAACAAGATAATCACAAAAATAAACAAAAATCAAAAAAAAATATATAGGAAGGAATACGAGATAGAACAAAATAGAAGAAGATAAAAAATAATAAAAGGATGGCTTTGAAATAACCAAAAAAAAAAGAAAAATTAGTAAAAAAATATCAAAGAAAAAAGAAAAAACATGAAAAACAGGATTTTTATGTGAAATTTTGCAACGTGTTTTTTTTTTTTTTGTTATTTCCATAAGTTCAAAAGTGAAGAAAAGCAAAAACAGAGCAAGAAAAACAAAATTTTCCCCCATACTTTTATGCCACTATGCCGATTTGAATGTTTTTAGTTTTTTTTCTTTTGATTTTTTTTACTTTTCTTTTCATTTTTAAAAAATATTCAATTTTTTTTTCGAGTTGAGAATAAAATGTACGTACATCTGTACGGAACCACAAATGTTGTATATGTATATTTGTATTTCATCCCTTTCTAAATATGTACTCTTAACAACCAGATTCACTGTTGAATTAATGAAAAAAAAAGTAAAGAAAAACAAAAATTAAAGAGAAGAATAAAAACAGTAACTGCACTTATCTGTTTTTAATTCTCTTCTCTCCTCTCTTTCATCTCTTCCTTTTTCATCGCTCGTTATCATAATTCCCCATACATCATCCCCCTTCTTATACGTTATAGTATAATCTAGTATAATCGTGACTAGAGACGTAACACTATTGGAAATAATAATCAGCAGAAATCAATATTTTTATATAAAGGGTTCGATATAAATGGTAGTACGATATTTAAATAATTCAATTATAATATATCGAAAATAATTTAGTCATTAATTCGGAACTCATTGGCATATTATCGTAAATAAATCAAATTCAAATTAGTATATTTTGATTTGAAAAATTTTTAATTACACTTGTCGGGCAACTTTAATATATTGATAGTTTCAGACAGTCCTATTTCCATTCAATTTAATATTTATTTAAATTGAAAAAAATATTATGGCAACTCTATTTAAGAAAATATGTTTGAACCCTTAAATCAAAAATAAACAGTTGACATTAGTAATCGCACAATCTTTCGAAAGGTATTCGAATAAAATTTTAAATATCAGGGGATACTCCAAATATAGAATGATATTCGAATGAAATTCAAAATATCGGATGATATTCGAATGAAATTCTAAATATCGGATGATAATCGATTGAAATTCGCAATATATTTGGTGATGTTCGAATGAAATTCGAAATATAAGATGATATTCGAATGAAATACAAAATATCAGATTATATCCGATCGAAATTCGCACCATATATCGGATAATGTTCAAATAAAATTCGAAATATCGAATGATATTCCAGCCTCGATACCCTATATCTGATATTACAAGATATTTTAATTGTAGAAATACCTAAATCGATATTTAAATATTATACGAAATATGGAGTCATAACGTCCCTAAGGAACAACAAAATATGATTATACAAGTACACCTACCAATTGGTATGCACAATTTTAATGAAATTTTTTTATGTAAATCTTGTATTTAAAATGAAAAAAAAAAAAAAGTACTTCACATTTCTGGTAAAACGTAGGTATAACGAACAAAAATATAAAAAAAAATTATAATAATTGAAATAATTTTTTTGAAAAAAAAAACCTATTTCAAACCACTCAGAACTTATGGGTGTATTCAGCGCGCACATAAAATAATTCTATGTACTTTTAATCGTGTTTTTTTGTTTAATACACCAGCAATAAAATATGAAGAAGAGCCTATATAAAAATAATCTTGATTCATTTTTATAATTTGAAAAAAAAACAAAACACAAAAAAGTGAAAAATCAAGAACAGAAAGAATTTTAGGTAACAAAAGCATAGGTAAAAATTTTCAATTGTAATAAAAGAACAAATGAATGTTTACACACACATGTGCGCAAAAATTCAAATATTTATCAGATTTGTGCAAATTCACTACTAGGGCTTTCGGGATGAATCCCTAGTTTGTTTCCCTAGCGGTATCTGATTTGAGTACGACTTTGCGAAAACTATATGCATGAAATTTTAAATTTTTCAAAAAAAAAAAAATCGGCAACATCCATAACATGACGAGAGCAACGTATTGTAGAATGATGACATAATGACATAATAAAGCAAATGTCACTCAAGTATTGCTATAAAATAAAATTTACTACAATAAACAAATTAACTTTTGACATTTACTTAATAACATTTTTAAAATCAACTTTTAAATTTAAATGTTATTATTTTTAATAAATTTATATTCTACTTACTTAATTTTACAGTTTCAACTATTATTTTATATTACCATTGTTATTATAAAGACATGTACAATAAAAAAATTATTTTTCATAAAAAATTTAACATTATTTCAAAAAAAAAACAACTACTATTACAATTTAAATTATATTGCATATAAAGTAAGCAATAACAATAAAAAAGAAAGGGATCAAAATTTAATAAAAAAAAATAAATAAACTGAGACTGAACAATCTGGAATTCTATAGAAATTAATGAAGAACAAAAAAATGAATTTTTCCCCCCCTCTTACTCTACGTCATTTTTAAAATCTCAGTAAACTTTATTATCAATTTTTATTGTACTCTACTGATTTACAGTGTTCAACGTATTGAAACCTTTACAATTCATTGCATATACTTTTACACACATACTTCATAAATTCTTTCTCTCGAATTTTTCAAGTTGATATGAAGAGAGAATAACGAATGAAATGTAAAGGTTTCAGCACATTGACCATTGTAAAATAGCGGATTAGGTACTCATTGTCATCCTATACAGGATGGTAGTGAAACAACATCGCAATAAAGACAACATGATATTTTTTGAAATTCATATATGTATAAAACTGGTAGCTAATATTTTTTTGGCAAATGTATTTATGTATAAATTCAAAGTAAAAAGTCGGATACGGTCCGGAAACCGACCGAAAAGTATGGTCTCTGGTTCGGCTTTTAAATGTTATTCGTGTAGTTAGTTTCAATAGAAAACGGAACGTAAATATTAAATTTCTCCGTTAATTCTTTAAACATGGTTAAATATATTTGGCCTCTGGCAAATGTTCAGTTTACGAGTCGTGATATTTCCAAAAAAAATTTACAAGTTCAATGCGAAAATTAGATTTCAAGGAAATTAGTTGATTTTTTATATTTATAAGCGAAAAAATTTAAATTTGGATCACAGTAAAAGTTCGCTTGCTAACATCTGATTTTTTCAAAACAACAAGTACTTGCTGTATATTGTTCGTCGAACCTTACATTTGAAATTCCAAGTTAATCCACTAAGTTTTCTTGAAAATTATCAAAACTTTTACAATCAGCTCTTATAGTAAAAATTCAGTTCTCCAGACCAAACGTAATCAAAAGTAGATGAATCTGTAATATTGTCAACGTTAACTCTGATATAAACTTTTATAAAAATCCGTTGAGCCGAAATTGAGATACACGAGTCCTCACAAACCCCCACAAACTGACATCTAACCCGAATTTTCTGCTAAAATGCATTTTCGCAGGAAATTCGGCATACAAAATTTGATACCATCACGTCACCTCTCCAATCAACTAAAATGCGTTCGGTAAAAATTCTATACGAAAAAAAAAAGCTTTTCAACGCATACAATCTCACATATGTAACCATAACGCACATTATTTTACTTATAAAAATCTAGCTACTGATATTTTTTAATTCATATACATAAATTTTTAATCGCTCCCTACACATACCTTAACTCACCACACCGCCCTTCCTTTCTTGCTATACTTTGGTAACTATGTGTATGTATATGCATGTATACATTTTTTACTTCATAAAATTTTTATGATATTTCCAATTTAAACACACAAAAAAAGCCAGTTAAATGGAAATAAAAATAGGTAATACGGCGAATATAATACTCGCCTAAGTACATTTATTTATACATACATACATATTTTAAATTCACACAAACAAAGTGGTAAAAAGAGAAAAAAAATCCAAAAAATAATGATGAACATGAGAATTTCAATTACGAATTTTACTCTTATATATGAGTATATCAGTTTGTAGTACTTTTAGTCCTTTTCTTTTATATACATACTCGCTGTGTTTTCATCTTAAATGTATTATTTTTATTATATCCTTATACTTTTATTATTATTTCAATCACAACTATTACATTATCATCATCATCATCCGAACTAATACACATTTATTTTAAAATGTTATATAGAGAATTTTATTTTATATTATATAGAACATGTTTGCATATGTACAACACATATATACAGGTGAATAAATATAAAGCTATACACAAAATTTAATTTAACAATATTGTGCGTGTGTTTGTCTGTGTTCTTTTTTATAAAACAGATATGAAATTGAATCCAGTTATCATGTATCTCTTTTTATATTTCATTATTTTTGTTTCCTAAGTATTTCTCTTTTCTTTCGGGAATTCTCCCTTCTATTTACCGTGTATATTTAAAGAAAAAGAAAGAAATTACTCCTCTTGCCTCATATTTCATTGTCATTTATTCTCTCATCTCATATACATAAATGTGTACTTTATATTATTGAAAATCTGTATTATGCTTCTGTATATAGCAGACACCATAGAATAAAATTATGCAAAGTAACAAAAATTTGGTTTTATAGGAGAATAATTAATAAAAAATTTCCCCATTTATAGGATATTTTTCGTTTACTTGCCCTTCTATGCATCCTACCTGTTATCTCCACAAATATTTTGAAAAATTTCAATTTTTTGGGGAATTATTTCTAATTTATTTACCTTTAATTAACTTTTATCTAATATTGATCCTAACTGTATGCAATAATATACTTTATCTCCTAAATGTATGCAAAATTTCTGATATCAAAGTTTTAAAAATTTCAGTTTTCACAATAATTGTTAAAACTACAATTTGGCAGTTGTGTAGTATTCATTGATTGTTATTTGAAAAATTAAAAATGGAGATTTTTGAAAATAATGTAAATATATAATTTTGCATATGTGTTTATTAAAGTGTAAATGGCTTTCGTTACATACATATAATTTTAAATACAAAAGAATATATAAGAATATATTTGAATTTCTATTATTATTTACGGAAGAGTGATTTTATATGTATATACATTATATATACAAATAAATATGTAAATATTTTTGCGTATATTAATTTATATTACATTACTTATATTCTATTATATCATACATATAGCTATATAAGTTTATAATATTAGACTTCAGGTATGTAAATAAATATTTTACTATATTATATACTCAATACATATATACATGTGTATGTAAATTAAATGTGAATTATATTAGTATAATGAATGTACATTATAATATAAATAATACGTAATAATGTATAAATGTATGTATAATAAAATATTTTTTATATGTACCTATATAACATATAATTTTTATTATGTATTTATCTATGTATAAAAAAAATAATAAAAAATAAGAAAAATCTCTAGAATGTCCTAGTTTCTGAGAATGTCTAGAGCAGCATTAATAACAGCATATACACGTACACACACATATATAACAATTAAAATATAAATATGAATATTATTTTTTCTATAATAATAACAACTATAATGATCATCGGATAAGTTCGGTTTCAACAACAATAAGAATAAAACAAATCATAGAAAAATAGGAAACTGAAAGAAAGACAAAAAAAACTGTAAAAGAAAACAATAAAAAACAAATAATAACAATAAAATGCCAAATGAAATATGAGAAGAGAAGAAGAAGAGAAAAGAGAAATGAAGATGAAGAAAATTATTTCTCATATTATTATTTATATGGAACAAAATATTATATGAGAATATTATTAATAAAATTGCATACATTTAGGCAATATTAATAGTATAATTGTATAAAATAAATAAGTTGAGCATTACCCCTCTCTCTATGAGTACCAATATACATAGCCATAGTGTACTGTACAGGGTTAGGTACGTGTTTATTTAAATTTTTTTTTGCCAAAAATTCAAAACTTTTATACACGTATTAAAGTTTGTACAAAATGTTATCGTGACTACGGAAAATTGGCAACATTTTGGTATGTTGTTTTTTTTTGCTTGTTACATTAAAATAAAAGTTGAATAAGTTTATATTTTTTATGTTTTTAATAATTTATCCAAATTTTGCATGTATGTATGTGTCTAGTTAGTTAAAAACCCTGACAACATCATGATGATCTCCTTCATGAATTTAACGTAATGAAAATTTATTAGAGGGAAAATAAAAAAAAATTTGTTGAAACGAGATTTAAGCAAAAAATTATTATAGAAAAAATTTCAAGAGATGCATTGAATTCATCATAGAGGATGAAAAATAATAATAATAATAATAAAGAGTAAGAGAAACACAAAATATTGTAAAAATGTTTGTGTGTATAATAGTGTAGATAAAATAATAGTATAGTTGTAGTACTATCACGGACATTTTTATGTATAATATATCATAAAAAAAATGAGTATAACATGGAAATAAAATGAACGAGTAACAAAAAAAAAAAAAAGAAATATTCACAATAATAATTTCTTTTTGCTTTTTTTTTATGTACAATGGCAGCACAATATATACAGCAATGCATATTCTTTTTACTTATTTAGGTCATGAGTATCTATAGCATCTCTACATTTTGTGTACATTATTGGTATGTACCGAAATATTTTGTTTGATTTTTTTTTTTGTTTAAATTATTATTATGTTATGTAAAATTATGTAAGTATGTATGTATTTGTATATTTCGATGTTTAATATAAAGTATACATATTTGGATTTATGGAAAGAAAAAATTATTAAACGAGTTATGCTTATGTTACGACAGGAGAATGAATAGCAAAAACGAATGAGTAAAGCGGGAAGGCACGAAACAAAGAGAGAGGAAAACTTTAATTTCAACATAGAAATTTCTATAGTGGTAATGTTGTATGATATAAGTATGGTGGTGTATAAAGAATTTATTATTAATTTTGTGGATAATGTAAAAAAAAAAGTTTAACAGAAAAAATAAAAAAACTAATGTAAGTACATAATATATATATATATATATATATATATATATATATATATATATATATATAATTATACATAATACAAAAAATATATACACATATAATTTCCACAAAAACTCTGTGATTTTCTAGAAAAGAAAGAAAAAAATAAAAATATATTTTTTGAAAAAAAAAAAAAAAATGTGGTTTTTGTCCTGAATATTGTTCAGGGTTCTTTTATATTGCATACATACAAATATACATACATATTCACTACTAAATTATTTATTTATGGTAATATTATTAGAGTGACCTTATGTCCTTTTTTAACCGGTTAAATGTCATTAATATATACATACTCGCATTTTGCGATCTAAATATGCGTCCGAGATCTATTTTCGAATATTCTTTCATTTTCTTCTCTTTCTGGGATAAAAAAAATTGGTTTGTGAAATAGGAAATTTCCTTTTTACAAATTAATAAAAAATACATTGAAATAAATCTCTTCCTACCTATAATTTTGCATAAATTTAGGGGAAATTTGAAGTAAGACGTGTTTTTCGTAATATTCTAAAAGTAGAACTAATAGAAGTTTAACGAAATATGCCTTTTTTCTATTTCTAAAAACTATGGTCCCACTACTATATATATGTATACATATATTATCTCTGTCATAAAAAAAAAAAAATTTTGAGAAAACCATGAAATATTTTTTTCAAAATTAAAATGCATGTAAAATTTTATTACGAATTTTTACTTTAAAACTTTTAAAGGTCCAGCTACTATAGGTACATATTTGCAGTTTTTAATAATCTTGTAACCTGGAAAATCACATTTTGTGAGATAATACACTTTGGAACTGGGAGTTTGATATGTACATTGCTGAATGTGTGAATCCATGCAAGTTTATATCTCATGTGTTTTATGTTCGGCTCTCAATACATTTTTTCTTTCTATACTAACTAAAGACTTTTACTTATTAAATTTTGAAAGTTTTTTTTTCATTTTTATTAATATTTCTAGGATAAAAATGCAGCAAAATAAACAAAGAACAATAAAAACAAGAAAAAAACTACAATAAAGAAAAAACACAAAAAAATTATTTCACCGGAAATAATGGTAAAATTATACAAGAGAAAGAAAACCGAAATTCGAAATATAGAGGGGATAATAAAATAGAGAGAAAGAGAAGTCAATAAAGAAAAAACACATTAAAAGAGACAAAATGTCTATTATTTATTTATGTAAATATGCTACACTTGACGTCCTTTGGCAAGGTAATCTAAAATGAATGAGATAGGCATACAAAATGATATTAAAAGAAGGAGGAAAATTCGATTAGAAGAGTTGTAGGTTGTGGTGTGTGTATGCAAATAAAAAAGCACAACGTAATAATTAAAATAAAATTTTACACGCAATTTTTTTAAGACCTACACCAAAAATAGAATTTATTTTTCTTTTTAGTATCAACTTTTTATGATTTGTTAAATTACTTCAATTAACAGCAAAAAAAAAAATTGAGATTTAACGATATGGCTAACGTTATCCTTAAAGCTAATTTTATGTTCAGAAATTTCATATTTATGATTTTGGTCATAAAAAACAGAAGTAGCCAAAATTTTTTTTCCAGAAAATTTCATTTTTATTAGTTTAGTTTTTGCGAGTGGGTACTTAATGAAGAAAATTAAAATTAATAAAAATTTGAAATTGTTAATTTCTTATGGGAAAATATTAAAAACGCTCTGTACATCTTTAGAATTTCAAATTTATACTTATGTTTCAGGGGTTGTCTTAAAACTAAATTTAATTATGGTACAAATTTTTTTAAATTAAAAGATTATTGCTTAGTGGTTTCTACAATTTATATTGAAAACAGCTAGAATTTTTAAAATCATTACAATTTAAATTTAATCAGAATTAAAAATGAATTGCTTAACCCCAAGTTTATTGAATTTTTTTTTGATTATTACACTAATTAATGTGGTTTACGTACATTAACAGAGTATCCTGTTTCACGTTATACAAAATACAAAAACAAAAATTGAAGCTATTAACTTAATAATGCTTCAATAATAAAATTTTTAAACCATAAAATAAAAACTAGTTTATAGTATTGGTGTTAAACGTGTGTGTCAATTTAAGGCAAATGTTTGCTGACTATTTAAAACACAAAGAGATTTTGAATGAAAAAGGTATAAATATTATGCTGAGTCATCCCATCTTCATCATAATTTTAAGCCAAATTCGATTTGCGTTTGCAGTGCCTTAATTAGAACACTAACTGCAATCTTAAACACCTTCCAATTGAATACTCTTCTTGTGCATAAATTGGGCCAGAAATAAAAAACTTTGCCATCTTCGTTTTCAGTCCAAAATTCGTTTTACCCAGCTTGTATCATAGCATCTTAATAGAACACAAATGGCTCAAGTAAAAATTTTGGAAGACCGATAAAAATATTTTATCACGAGCACATACAAAAAATATGTACCTAAAAAACACACATAAATAGATTTTTACACAATCACATATCAAGTCACACATGTATGTAAACTGTTATACATGTATGTAAACTGTTATACATGTATGCAAACTGTTATACATATGTATATACAATAATTGATTATGGCGTCCTTTAATTCTTTTGTTTTCATTTTTCTATTTCTTTTTTTCTCTTAATTATTGTTATTCTTTTTTCCTATTTTGGATCATGAATTATATAAAAGCATCCTTTATTCAAATACATTTTATGAATATCGGCATGTATATAAGCATGTAAGTAGGCAAATTTGTGTATATTTTTAATAGGCTTTCACATTTATTACACGAGATTTGAATTCTTTATTTTTATTTTAAAGGTTATACGGCGTTTTTTAGATGGTGTACTTTCAATTAATTTACATATGTACATATACTTATACATTAATAAGATTATTATTTTCTCTATTAACTTGTCAAATATTAATAACGAAATTAATATAAGAAACTTCATTATGGCGCTTTTTAAGAAATTGTTCCAAATTTGCTTATATTCGAGAAATTTTTTTAGAAATTTTTTAAAATTTGCAATTTTGCCATTTTTTTTGTACATAAGTACATATAAGTGACTGTATACTTAAAATTAAATTAACAAGTAATTTTAGTATATAATGTAAAGAAATTTTATATAAAAAATTATTTTTTTTTTGTTAGAATATTCGAAAATTATATTAAACTTTAGTCAAAATGAAGAGTAAATAATAAATATGTAAGAACGTGCTTATGTATCGTACAAAATGATGTACATATATTTTACATTAAATTTCATTTAAGGACATTTTTATGTATACACAAAAATATACATATTTGTAATATATATGTAGATAACTCTGTAATATAAGTGTATATATAAAAATTTCTTTTTTAGGTAATCATGACCTAATAATAAAATAAACAAGGACATTATGTTACTTAAATTATACATATATATAAGTAAATGGACAATTAATTATATACATACAGACTATTGTCACACCATACGTAAATATACATAGATATGTAAATTCATATTTATTGTGTATTTTAATTTTATGTTACATATAAAAAAAATATTTGCATTTTATTAATTTTATAATAATCATGTAATTGTTATACCGAAATTTTATTAATACATTTTATTATTATACATATATTAAAAGTAAAATTTTAAAAGTCATAATTTATACATATATACATATACACTTACATATTATGAGATAAATCATAATTTGAATTCTATATGTTGATAGTGTTGGCACATAAAATATGAATAAAATTGTAATATGTATAACAAATTTTTTTAAGTATAACAACATTATTGTCAAGTGTATTTAATCATTTTGCTCAAAACTTATATACATTAGTTATGTAAATAAAAAAAGGAGAAATATTATTTAATTATGTTGTTTATACATTATATTGTATTACATTATGTACGAGTTTGTATATAAACAGAGATGACGCGACATTTTATTATAATTTAATTAATAGAACACTTTAATTTTTAGGGAGAAAGAAAATAAGAAAAGAGCAACTCTTTTTTCATTTCTTTTATTCAAATAAAAGGTTTTTGTTTTGCTTATTTTTAATTTATTAAGAAAAAGTGTTATTTAATTGTATTACAATATAATATTTATGTATATAACAATATTAATTTAAGTATATATATAATGTAAGTATGTTTTTCTGTTTGTTTATGTTTTTGTATTAAAATTTTGAATTATTTTAACCTAAAGTATGAAATGAAATAATATTGGAACTTGGAGATCGTTTGTAAATGGAAAATTAATTCTGTTATACAAGAAGTATAAATTTAGCTATGAACTTTAAAATATCGACAATTTGATATCTGTTTTCACTATTAATGAAGAGATCTATTACTAATCTGGCAAAATTAGTGGTTACCTAAAACAAGACTTAATAAATTATCATATTCCTTTTTGCAATCTATAAAACAATCCTAATACTGAACTATTGAATTTTACTAGTGTACATATACATACTTAAAAGAGAAATTGACGAATAGTTGAGAATATTTAAGAAGACAGATGGCAATATTTAAGATGACAGATAATTTTAATTCTTGGGTAACAAAATTATTGTATAACATTTGCAAAAAATAAGTAACAGTATTTTAATTTAACACTAATAATTTTCGATTTTGACAGTTTAAATTTTGAAACTGTCACCTATTGACAGAAACTATTCTACGTTGACAGTTCTAAAACTCATTTTAATTTTTTTTTTTGAATTTTTTTGTATATTTTTATTTTTACTTCTTCTCTCACGGTGTGTTTCATGCATAAAAAGTATTGTTCTGTTTTTACCAATGTAATTACGTTCAAACAATTACGTAGATATAGTGTTGGCACATAGAAATATGACGTCAAAATGTCAATGTCAAAATTTTTTTAATTAAATTTCGTTTTCGTTTTCTTTTTATTATTATTTGATGACAATTTTTTTTACATTATGTATTGAGTACATTGAGTACATTGTTACCTAAACGTATTATATACTTTCATTATTAAATCAATTATATATACACGTTATACATATTGCTTTATAAATTCCTTACGAATTTTCTTTGGAAAAATATCAAAAATATTAGACAAATAAGAGGAAAAAAAAAAGAATATAAAGGAACCAATTTGAATTTGGGATCAAAAGATAAAAATCAATTTTATTTAAATTTTTGTTTTTGCATTTCGTTCCGAGAAAAAATATTTCTATACATACTAACATACATGCGTCTATATTATTGTTTTTAATATGTATAAATAATGTTATACATAATTACATACATAATTTTATACATACATAGCAAATACATAAATATTGTAAATAAAGATATAAAAAAAAAACAATTTAAGATAAAACTCAAATAAAAACCCGTCAGTTATCCTTGACCTAATAAGAAAAAAAAAAAACAAACAGAGAATAAAAAAAATAGGTAATATAAAAATGAGAAAAAATAGGAAATGGAAGAAATATAACGTTATCTGGTTGGTAAAGTGTAAAAAAAACACAAAAAAAAAATATTTTCTTTTTTTTTTTTTTGTATTTGCAAAGGCAATGAATTTTTTTCTCTGTGTTTTTTTTATATTTTGTAACATACTTACAAAGTAGACACAATTTTTATGAAAATAAGTAATAAAAAAAAAAACAATAATATTGTATGAGCTTATAAAATATTCACATATAATCATATAAAATACATACAAACAAATTCTATACTTAAAGAATTCCAAATAAAATTTTAACATCTAAAAATACTGAAGCCTGTAAAGGTAAGAATATGTAGAGTGACAACTATTAACAAATATTAGAAATTTTTTAAAATTTCTAGGGCATTGGAAGAAAATTACCTTAAACTAATGAATGTGATCCCGAATTCCAATTGTAACAATTGCAAAAATTATTTCGGCTACTCTTGCAGAACAACTCCATTACTACAAGCAATTAATCACTCATTTATGTAAGAAATTGATTTGAAAGAATGAAATTTTATGAACAAATTAATTTGACGAACAGATGAATTTAAAAAAAAAAAACATTTCTTTTACAATTTTTCCGAAAAATTCGTAAAAAATTAATTGCTTTCTTCCGATTTCAAACGATGAATGGTATACTTTTTAATTATAAACCAAATATTAGAAGTTAAGCTTCAATATTAGAAATTTTTAAAAATTACAGGAACAACAAGAAAAATTCAATTTAAATTTAATACGAATTCAATTAAAATTTTTTCGATGTTGATCTAAATTTTTCAGCACACTCTGTATTTAAGTGTGCTTATTTTATCGAAAATGGCAAGTGGAGGTATTTGACATTTCCACACTTTTTCTTTTTATTTTATTTTTTAATTTTTTCATTGTTTGAAGACGGTTACTTTCATTTAAAGAGTTAAATGTAAAAGTATTATAAAAATGAAAGAAAAAGATGGAAAAAAAAAATTAAGAAGATTAAATAAATATTTTTTTTTTTTTCAAAAAAAAAACCAAATAATATGAAAATTCACTTTTCATTTTCTCCCCACCTTTCATACTCTCTCATCTTTTCATTCTCTTATACCTTACGGTTGAGAGAATTGAATCGTAAAAGGCACGTTTATTTGTAAAAATTTTCGTTCAACAAAAAAAATTCTTATTTAATAATCGGCTCATTTCCAGTATTATAATTAATTCTAAAATAAAGTTCTAAAACGAAGGGCTTATAATGAAAATATTAAATAATTTAAAAATAATATTTAATAATTTTCTATATGTATATGCCACAGAGATATGATATTATTAAGTGCATAATTCTCGATGTTTCGTGAGTTTCATAAGTAGAAAGAGTGAAAGAGGGTAAAAAAGAGAGTGTGTGTTTGTTGAATTGGACAAAACCTAAGCTGTATTGTAAGTACCGAAATATTAATTGAGCGTTTTCGTTCGGAGTATGATTTTATGTTTCGAACGTATATTCGAATATAAAATTTTCGACAATTGTAGTTTTCATCGATGCGGAATTCTTTCGGAATAGTAGAGGAGTTTTTTCAATTATTTACTCTTAATTTCTATTCAATATCTTACATTATTAAAAATGGATTCAAGTCTCAAATTTAGCAAATGAATTTGAAAAATTCACAAAACTAATAAAATTTATAAAGCATATGCAATTCGATACATAAAATAATCGATATTATTTTTTTTTTTTACTCTCACAATTTTTCATAGTTCGATGATTTCTTTATTCTTCAATTTAATATTCACGTACCAACAATGTGAAAATCCAATTTTAAGTATAATTTTTTTTTAATATTATCAAAAATAAATTTTGTATTCATGGAAACCAATTCAAAGTTCAAATGATGTTACGAGTAAAGACCAAAAATATAAGAAAGTATATCGATTTTTACAAAGAGAATAAGAAAAAAAAGTGCTCCAAGTTGACGCCCGTCCCTTTAGTTTTGGTAATACTTTTATTTTGTTATTCAATTATGCGAAAGCAAATACTTATGTACATATAAAAGAAGAAAATTTTCTTAAAAAAAAATAAAAGTTTATAATAAAAAATTAATAAAAATAAGAAAGAAACAAAAAAAAACCACAACATCAAATAAGAAAATTTTCTTTGAATTTCTTTTAATATTTACGATTTAAGTAAATTATAAGAAAAATAAGAAAAAAATAAATAAGGATAATAACTCTTTCAAAAAAAAAAATTGTATTTGAATGTCCTTAATAAAGTTTAGTTTTTAGATTTAAATAAAATTTATGTGCAAAATAATAAGAAAAAGAATAAGAAAAAAAAAAATTTATTTACATAAAATTTTTATTTGTTTTCTTATTTATTGTAAAAAATTCTTAAGGAATTTCTTTAAAATAAAAAAAAATCAATATTTTAAGAAAATTTGAAATTATTTGTAGTACTCGTAAGTATACAAAAATTAAATTAATAATTAAAATATTTTAAAAAAGAAAATATTAAAAAAAAAAATATTGAAAAAATTTTATTAAAATTTTCGAACATTTTGTATTTGTTCGTTCGTATTTAGAACACACACCCTCTTTGCAGTGTTGAGAAATTTTACATCTGAAAACAATTAAAAAATTGAGTACATTTTTTTTTTAATTAATTGATTAAAGAAATTAATTGCAGCTACTAAAACCAAATGATTGGATTTCAAAAATGAAGATGGAGCTAGTCATTAATAGAAAATTTTTAGCACACTTAATCAATAGTTTTCTATTTGTAAATCTGCATCTAACACTTTACCGACCGGTAGCCTATTTATCGGCTTTTTGATTCCTTACGCTCATCGACCGGTAGCCTATTTATCGGCTTTTCGATTCCTTACGCTCATCGACGGGTAGCCTATTTATCGGCTTTTCGATTGCCAGCGCTTATTGACCGGTAGCCTATTAATCGGCTTTTGGTTATCGACGGTTTTTGTCAGTTAGTTGCTCTTTTTATAACTTCTGTTATAATTTCTTGAGATTGTTACGAGAGATACCACACTATAAATAGATATTAAAAAATTTAAATACTGTTACCTTGAATTTAGTTCATGAATGAAAATACAAAATAAAGTATAAATATCAATAAAATTACATTACTTTAAAACAACAAAGGAATAAGCACAACACAATGCATAGTGAAAATTTAGCCGGTACTGGGAATAAATTCGGGTGCGACTTAGCCGGTACTTACTGTGTGGCAGCCTAAACCACAACCGGTCGATAAAGTGTTAATAAATTATATGGCCATACTAACGTACCTACAAGTAAAACAGAAATTATAGTGATTTGAAACTCCGTTTAGTTTATCTCTCTTTTCTAAATAAATTCATCACGGTATTATAAAAGACTCATTATAAAAGATAAATTTTGTTGTATTCTGAATTCAATAATTAATTTTAAGCTAGAGTGCAATTTGCAATCTAAAATTTGCAATCTAACAATTATTCTAATGTTTAAATAACGCTCATTAAAAAATTTATTTATTTTTTATTTAAAATGATGGCAGCATGTATGGTTCTTTATTAAAAGAAAAATACCAAAAACTCATGTATTTTTTTGGAAAAATATTTTGTTTTTTTTCTAACTTATTTTTTTGAAAAACTTTTATAAATTTTTAATTGAATTGGAAATTTTTAAGCGCATGTTTTTAGTTTTTTTTTGTTTATTTTCATGTTTACCAAAAAAGTACTCACAATTCGACATAATTAATATTTAAAAAATTATGTACATACACACATATACATATGTACATATTTACCCACATTTAGTTTAAAAATTTATAATTATAATTATCGAAACCAAAAACGGAAATGTTGGAAAGAAAAGAAATATTATGGCCTTTCCTTGTTTTGGTTTGGTTTTTTCTTGCAAATCTCTATTGTTTGTGGCCTAACTAAAATCAATTAGTAAAATTTAGAAAATTTACAAATAAAAATTATTTTGCAAAATTTTGAATTATAGATGCAAAAACCTTTAAATTTTCCTATTTATTATAATATTGCATTTAAGGAAATTTTTTTTATGTCGTTATTCACTTGAGTATAATTAATTGCTTTAGTCCAGCATGTGACGTATTCACAATTAATACAAAATTAACCATTAATATTCTGGAAATTTCTGTTCAAATTTAGATTCTCTCACCTAAAATGTTAAAGTTTCAAAGAAATAATAATGTATTAAAAAATTTATTTATTTACTTCAGCTGGTTTCCGATGTAGTATAAAGCTATTAGGTCTATTAGTGCAGGAGCTATTTAGCTCTAAAAAATAGCGAATGGATTTTAATAAACTCACTAACACTCTAATTTAAAAGTGTCATTTAAATGTACTATTAAAAGCAATATAATACTTTTGAAGTATAAGGCTGGTCACTTGTTATACAAATCTTTCTTTAAATTCATTTTGAAAAACCTAATCAATGTTTTGTGTTTGATTGCCTATCATTAGAGATCCGATTTTATTTAACAAACTTTATTTGATTATTTCAATTACAAGGTGATACGTTATGTAATTAAATATATTAATTGAATACTATATCGTTTAGAACACAGGGAACATAATCCATTCAGAATTGAAGGAATTCAAAGGTAAATTGACTATAAACAAGCATATTATATTAGCGTAAACACTAGTCTTTTCTTTTCTGTATAAATTAGACATTCTTTTGGTACGCACACTCTCTTGAAATTGGCATCAAATACCATATTTGTTAATAAATGGGATTCTTTTACATATGCGACGCTTATTGTAGGAGAAGAAATGGTAACTTTTACCCAATTTGACAATAATTTTTGGGATATTACATTTATACTAAAATTGTTATACATATTAATTTGTATTTGATACTGCACAACTCAATGTCAAATGTCAAAAAATTCCATTAAAAATTAAAATTTGATCAAATTCACTTTTGAAATAGAATTGTGCAACTAATAAAATTTTCATGAAGCTTTATGATTTACTTTATTCCAATAAAATTAAATTTTAAATTTTCAGAATTAAAATTAAAAATTTTATAATAATTTTCTCTTGGTTTCAATTTTCTAATATTTTATTAAATTTATTTTTTTTGTTTATTTAAATCTGCTTCATTATTTTTTCTTTATTTTTTATTAAATTGAGAATATTTGAAAAAAAAAACTTCTCTTTATTCTTCATCAAATTCCTCTATTTTCATATTTCTTTCTTTCATTTCATCCAATAAACACATTCCATATAAATGGGCTTTTTCACATAATTCAGTTTCATGAACTCTTGAATTACATGCTGTTACAATTTCACCACCTGTTTTTTCACCATCATCATATACCATTGCAAATAAATCAGTTGATACATTTAAATCCAATTGATTTTCAGAATTTAAAATACTTGATGATTTTAATAAACATAGGCGTAAACATTTTGCTGATTTTGATGGATTTCTTTCATGTGTTAATAATGCTTCAAAATCTTCATCAGTTGGTTTTGGATCACAATCTTTACTCATATCTTGTAAAAATGATTTTACTTGTTTTTTTGAAACAGCATTAATTTTTAATAACATTAATGTTAAAATTAAATACACGGTAACTGTTAATATTTTCGTAAATTTTGACATTTTCCTCTGTTAATTGTAATTATTTTGTAGAAAAAAAAAAGTAAAATTAAGTAAATTAAGAAGTTTTTACAAAAAAACTGAATTGATTTTGATTAAATTTAGTGAATTTATATAGGCTACAGATTTTTAGAATTTTAATTTTTCTTTGTTTTTTTTCTATTTTTTTTTAACAATTTATTGTTAAAGTATACAAGATTACAAAAAATATTTGAAAATATTTTTTTTTTATCATAAAATCTGTTGTTTACATTTGCCATTAACAAGTTGTAAAATATTCAATTTTATTATTGATCGTTTTAGCATATTTCTAAAATAATTTTTGAAAAAAAAAAATGTGCCTATTAGTTTCGTTCTGTTTGTTCGTCCAATTGTTTGTACATTCGTTCACAATAGTCTAATATAAAATTTGGAATTTTATAAGCAATTAAGATTTTAATTCAAAAATTATTTTTATTGAACAAAAAGTTTTGTTAAAAGTACCCCTTTTCTAACTATAGCATATTGAAGTTTTAAAAATGTCAGTTTTTGACAGTTTATTTTTATGAAAAGATAAGAAATTTTTCGAAAATTTTAACAAAATTGTAATTTTTAATAGAAATCATACATTTCTTAACTTGAATAATTTAATTAAGGTAGCAAAATTTCTCTTCTAATAACCTCTCCTAAATCTATGCAAGAAAACTTTTTGTTATCATAAAATGAATAATAATTTTAATAGAACTTAGCCGACACAGAGAGAAAACTATCCCAAATCTAAATTTTTACCGCCTTTTTCTTTTTAAGACTATACGAAAGCAATACGAATTTCTATTCGAAATTCCGAAAGAATTTTCTAAAAGCAAATTTCTCCTATGGAAAAATTCCATTATTTATATAAGAATTCCTAGTAAAACAGCTCAATACGCCAATCTTATTGATTTTATGTGGTTCTTTTTCTATCTGTGTGTTTGCTTTCATCACCGTTCTTAAAATGAATTCAAAGAGCATAAGCAGAATGAGCGTCTTCAAGTTACAAAAATGAAATGTGCTACTTTGCAAACCTTTGTTTTGATCAATATTTTATTTTATAACTTTTTATTCATATCTTTTTTTTTTTAATACTTATTATATTAAAAATTAGTTTTGTTATATAGTACAAGTATTTTTCGTTGTCCATGTAACACGCAAAATTGATGCTAGAAGACGGAAATACTATTAAGTAAATTTCCGGTTTTTATATGCCTTGTTAACGAAAACGAAATTTTATACACAAATATACGATAGATATACAAGTATGCATATAGGAATTCTATCATATATTTGGGTGGTTACGTATATATGTAAAATATTTTTTATATTATACATTTGATTTGTGTGCACTTTATAATGAAAAATACAAAATTCTAGTAGCAGACAATCAATAATGATTTAAATTTTTTTATATTTCTAAAAAAAAAAAATGAAGCAAAACTAAAAAGTGTCTTTAATATTTGGTATTTTTAGGAGCACAATTTAGTATAGTAACTCTTGCAATTAATATTTATTGTGATATTAAAACATTAAAAAATCTTGAATCAATTTATTCATTAAAATTAATCTTTTGCCTTTGTGTCTTTCAGTTTCAAATCATCGGATTAATTTAAGTGTAAATGGAACTCATTAATTGTTTAAATCGGATTTAATTGAAATATTCTACAGCTTAAGGAACAACATAACATATTGAACGTGTCAAATGTGTTGGAACGTTATGTTATTTAATTGAAACCCGAAAATTATTAAATTAAGTACAAATACAATTTCATAAATTATAAACAAGGAAGCCCGAGAAAAATTAAATATTCACTTAATTCAATTTAAAATGGTTAAGTTCCCATTAAAAGGAAATTGTATAGGGAACTGGGTAACTATAGTAATAATACCATATGGTACCAATTTCAACGATTGAAATATTAATGCAATTTCATGTAAAGACACCGTTTATTTAAGATCAGCTCGTATTGAAACTGAATATTAGCTTGTTCAGAAGCTTGAACTTGAGTATGTTCCGTGCAGGTATAAAGGTATTACAAAATACATTCGCATAATGTACGTAAATGAGTGAAACTACTTATATATATGTATTTTAAACTGAAGAAAAATTTTATTTTAGGCTGAGAGCAACTATAAAGTGACTGGAACTGGACTTTTAGCGGGACGAGGTAAAAAAAAAAACTAAAAACGCCGGCTCATGTTTTTACAAGGTGCCTCATCTATTTATAAATCAGCTAAACAGCCAAGCAAGCAGCCAAGCAAAAATAGCCACAAGAATGAAGCTTGATCGAAACTCTTTGGACCTGATTTTTTCAAGATTTTACTAACAAAATCAAAAACTTCTCATGGTTAGCATAATTGTACCAAAATAATTTAGCTTTTGTGGCCTGGAAAAACAGAAATTTGTATATCACTTGACTTTCTTAGTCATTCGTTGTGTGACCATTAAAATAAGTCTCCCTAATAACTCTATAAAACTGCATTTATCTGTTGTACACCTTGACCATCTTCCTATAACTGAAAATGCAATTCATATTATAGAAATTACACCCTTATGTAAGATGTACGTTTGAGGTACCTCTTATATAAGATGTTGTTGTAAGATGTACCTTTCTAACTACATCCATAACTTATCATAGAATTGGTTAACCATAAATTAATGTTCGTTCTAACACAACCTTCATAATTTCAGAAACTATTAAGAGATGAACTAACCTTCATAATTAATAAGTTGATTATTTAAATTACAAATTTTTTTAAAGCTCACAAAATAGGAAAATGTTTTTTGAATTAAATGAACTCAGCGAATGAATTTACATTTTGTGACAAAATACTATGAAACAATAAGAAATCCTTAATATTTAACAGTCCCCATATTATTTCCAAATTCTCTTATTGCTATTCTTATATTTGTATCTGTATTTTTCAAACTAAATTGCTTTTTTTCACATCACATAACAATTTTCAAATTAACAATCCATGAAAAATAAAAAAAAATTAAAATATTTATAATAAAAGAGTGCATAACAAAATTGTGCACCGATTTTCGTTGCGATTACACCCTTTTCCTGAATGACAAACTTAAATAAATGTAGATAGTATCAGTGCAGACAGAAAAATTCATAATATGCAAGTCGATTACCTACAACTCGAGTAGCGTTATTGATTTTCATAAAGGAAAAAAAAAAATAAAATTTCAAGTTTTTATTTCACTTATACTGCAATAAAATGGGTGATTGGGTGGGTGGATAAGGACAAATTTCAAATATAAATCACAAGCACTTAGAATAATTTTCTTTTTCTTTTTTTTAGTTTCTCTTGCCACATGACCTTGCTTATACTTAAAATTTTTGATATATTACACGATATTATACAAATATATGGACATGCGGGTGTGTATGTGTAAAAAACAAGAAAATGGTGTCACTATAAAGATTAAAAAACTTTTAATTTCTGCCAAAGCTACACAAACATAAATACGAAAGGGAAATGAATATAAACAAGAAGGGTTGTTTATGAATACAAGATACTTTGTAATTTAAAAAATCTTATTTTGCTTACACATCCTCTAACCCGATTCAAGATGATCAAAAGAAGTATAGAATGAAACATGTATGTATGTATGTTGTGAAGGGTTCTCATTTCCTTCCGATTTTCAAAATAAATGAAAGGAATTGAAAACTATTTAATTTTTGTTTTTGCTCGAACGTATGGTTGTTTGTGCTCGAATTTTTTCTTATTAAAATTGGAACCCACAAGTCTAGAAATAAATTCTATAAAGATATGAAAAATAAAAAAATTATACAGAAAGCTTCTAGCGTTTCCAATTTTTAATTAATGCAGTATATTTACTTTATACACTTTTTAAATAAAAATAAAATTATAAAGGCAGAAATGTTATGAATTTAAATGCCCTCATTATTTTAATTACATACATATTTACATGAACAATGCGGAGTTTTTAATTAGCAGAATGCTCACTTAAATTTACATTTTCCCATTATGACTTTCTAGGATGGACCAATTACTTCTTTTTGTTCTAATTTTTAGTATATGCATTACTAACCTTTAGTTTTACATGCATTTTCTTTGCTCTTTTAGCCCTATTAAATTAGAATTAAAATTTATAAATGACAATATTTGCCTTTATATAATCGTAAATGTATGCAAGTAATAATTATTTTTTAGTGTTATGCTATAATGCTATATATATGTATGTAAGTTAAAGACAGTGCTAGAAGATATCTAACACAGTGCAATAGCAAAAAGCAGAATCTGCTTTCAAAGTTACGATCAACTTCAACTGACTACACCGCTACACGTACACTACACGTCATCTTCAAATGAATTATCCGCTACACGTACAACGTAACAATTATATTCTAGAGTTGTATGTATGACAGTTAATTGACTTGCTAAGAAATATTGGAAAAACTTCTGGCAATATCTTAACTACTCGCATAACTGGGTACATAACTTACAAATTCCATGTACATAGGTAACTTTATTATTTTTTCAAATAATAAAATAATCTCTTTGAGTTTGCGTGGTAACTAACTATTCGAACATTTTGTTCGAAATGTTATACTTGAGCTCGTTGTTCTTGTTACAACGGCAACCGTTTTTGGCAGAAAGGAAACAAATTTCCGAAAGTTTGATGGTGTTCGATTTTTTACGATCGATCGAACGGTCGGAAAAACGAACATGCAATAATTATAACCCCCTAAACATAATAGTGCTTCTATTGCATAAAACTCCAATCGTATAACACTTTAAACGTATAATACTTCTCACGTATAAGGATTTAAATTTTATAAAGAAATTGTTCAGATAAAGAATCTAGTTCTGCATATGTATTCCGATAGGCGGTGTTTTCCTTTTAGATGTAAATTTAATGTCAAATTTTGATTTTTTGATTTATAGGTTATTTTTTATTTATGTATAACAGAATTTCAATTAAATATCAATTATAAATTTTAATTTGTTTAACAGTTTATCGAAATTAAAACGAATGTAATTTATGTAAGTATATGACTTTGGAATTAAAAAAACGAAAATTTTACCATCGCAAGAAAATATGAGTTGATTATGTTCGCATACTTTTTGTATCAACATTTTTTTGAAGTGTTTACATAGAAAATTAAGAATTTGTGTTAATTGTAAAATTTTATTACAAAAATAATACTTTAAGAACTAAATTGAAAAATGAAAAGACTGAAAATCTTTATTTTCTTTTTGAAATTGGCTCAGCATCAAATTAGCAGAAAAGTTCGCTGAACGTACACGAAAGAAGCAGCAAAAACAGCAAAAACTTTCGATTTTTCTTTTTTTTTAATTTCTTGTTTATTTAGTTGGGGATTATTTATGTTCCTTGAAGTTTCTGTTCATATTTTTTTCTTTAATTTTTTTTTTGTTTATGGTGGCAAATATGTGTTACTAAAAATAGTTTCTTTTTCCTTACAAAATGTTTCTTATTTCGAAATTTTTATTTTGTTCGTTTCGCGTTGCTTTTAAAACACATTGCAACCTTCACATACAGTCACAACTAAAATAAATTAAATGTGAGAAAAAAATTATTTCTAATATTTTCATTTTTTCCCACCTACCTTAGGATATGAACTTTATGGTTGCTATAGATATAGAACCTATTACCGAATTCGAGATGTTTAATATGGAAAAGTGAAAACTGAAAATAAATACTAATGAAAAAGTGAAGAACTGGTGCGTTGTATCATTTTCACCGTATTTTCCGGACTATATAAACATTTTTCAGAATATCTGTACTCAAAATTTTCTCTTATAAAATCTGGAAATTCTGAAATCCGGTCGTCATTTTGCGTTATATTAGCATCGCTTTTTTAGACAGAACTTTTGTTCAACATAATTTCGATTAAAAGTATAAAATTTTGGATGCAATGAAGCAAAAACTGCCAGGGTCGACTTAGCACAAAATTGAGATATTACAATATAGGAGGATTAAATCAAGCGGGCCTTTTAAATCTAGCAAGAAAAACGAAGTATAATAAAAACGTTCACCTTAATTGTATAAAAGTTAATTTTAGTTAGAGACTTCATCAAATTTATGCAATAATAAGTTCAAATCTTTAAACCTGCTTTACTCGGAACAAAAATTTCATACTTAGGCAACTTTTATCTTTTAATCATAAATGGAAAATCATTTTTAAAAAGTGTCTTTAATTATAAAAATTTATTTTTTGTTTACAATTCTGGCAAGAATGTTACTAAAATGTAACACGTACATATAAACAAACATAAATAATCAAAAGCAACACTTTTACAGTTTTAAAAAGTAAGCGCAAAACAGAAAAAAAAAATAAAATAATGAAAAAAAAATTTTTTTTTCTTTCATTTTTCTCCGTTCTTCTTCTAATATTTCAAAGTTTATTTAAAATATTTTATGGAAAAATAAACGGGAATTAAAAATAGTTGTATTTGACTAAAGAATTAGAAATTCAGTTATAATTTTGCAGCAATTTAGAAAAAAAAAATGTTATTCGGTAAACACAAACGCAAGTAATTCAATTTTTTCTTAAATGTATAGGAACGGGTCCTGGTAACTCAAAAATTTTAAATCAAGATATTAGATTTTCTTTTCTTTTGACAGAGGTGTACAGCGTGTATCAAATGTTTATTAAAAAATTTTGCTCAAATTCGTATGCATTTTAAAGTTCTGTTCATTTGTTTCAGAAATCCACGAAATTTTCGAGAGAACTACATACATACATAGGTGTGCAAAACATTGAAAACTTGCTCGAGAAATTTTTTTAAAAAAAATCTTGGTACAAAAGCGAGTATAGTGTTAAGTTCACCCTTACTTGATTTTTATAGATATAAAAATTTAATGGGAGTCGTAGAGTTAAATATGACTGCCCATTTAATGCGAAACCTTTATCAAGATGCACATACATATGTATGTCACTACGTTAGTTTTGTTCAGCACAATGTTTACTCATTGTGCTGATCATGTGGGGGCTGAGGATTTGAGAGTACTTTACATTTTTTGCTTCTTTTTACTAAGTTTACACATTACTTCTAATTTGCTCACTACTTCCTTAAAGGAACGAATATATAATATATTTCTAGCTAAGGGGATATTACAAAAGACCAGGCTGGCAGCACGATAATTGAGAATTGAATATTAACACTAGGGATTAATCTACGTTTTTAAGACTACACAACTGGCATCGACACCTTTTGCAAATGCTTTTTCCTATTAACAACCCCATTTACAGATATCTAACAATTAAATAATAATTAGAAATTATTCAATATTTTCATGACATTTAAAAGAATAATGAAAATTTTTAACCTTAAAATAATTATACGCAGTGAAAAAAGAAAATTTTTTTCGTTCAGGTCAAGGTAATCAAAATATTACCTAAGATTGAAATTGTCTTTTTCGCATCTTCTTATTCTTTTTATCTTCTTTCCAAATTTGAACCAACTTAAAAAAGTATTTGCAAAATTCATTCGTATAAATTATTAATTGAACATCATACATATATTATTGGCGATATTCCAAATAGTGTATACTTAGTGTAGAATATATGTAAATGTGTTCAAACAAATTTAAAAAAAAAATTCAAAAATTGATTTATTGTTTTTTAAATGCAAAATTTAAAATAGATAATCAAAATTTGTTAGCTAAAAAAGAAACTGGTAATTGTTTTAAATTTAAGTAAAATTAAAATAATTTTATTTGAATTTTAGTATTTTTGCTTGGATTTATTTCCAAGAAATTAATTCCAATTTTCACATTTTAATTAATTCCAAGAAATTTAAAAAATTGGACTTTGAACAAAATTGCATAACAGTTTGAAAACATAGGAAGAAACTTTATCTAATTTTTCGCACATCCCATGTATTAATTTTGGAGTTGCTTACATAGCTAAAAACTACAATAAAGAGAAAATTCATATTAAATTAGCCAAGTTACAAACCCTTAATTTCTTGTGTCTGTGTCAACCGATTCTATTTTACTCGTTCTGCTTTTATTTTGGGGTAGCCGAACCCTATAATTTGTTCCAAAGAATTGAATTCCATGTTGAATTTCGAATATTTCCTGTTGTAACGTATTTACATATTACCAATTTCAAATTGTTTAACCCATTGTTCAATATTAATAATATTTATCTTATAATAACGCAATATCGTAATACGTTCTCATACGACATGTATAAATTTTAATGTTTATTTAAGGCATTTATAAATTATGTTAAGACTCATACAATATAGAATATTTCACAAATATAAAATATTTTCATATTACATATAGATTCAATGTTCTTTTTATTTATAAAAATTAAATAAAAATAGAATTTCTTCAGAAAAAAAAAAAATACTTTAAAATCATTAAAAAAAATGTGATTTACCATCACCACTATGGAATTCAATAATTTCGCTACAAAAAAAAAATCATTATGCCTTGATGATTCAAAGGAATATTCAAAAGGTGGCAAAGAAAACGAAAACACTTAATAATATACACTAAGTATGTAAGTGTAGAAATAGAAAAAAAAAAAAACAAAGAAAAATTAAAAAATTTAAAAAGAAAGAGAAAGAAATAAAAAAAAAACAATATTGATCTTGAAAATTGAATGAACCTGACGTAGCAGCAAAAGCGGCAGCAACAGCAGGTACACAAATATTCTAAATTTATATGTATTGATTGTTTTATTTTCTCTCTTGTTTTTATATTTTCTATTTTGTTACATATGTACATATATACTTATATTAAATTTTGCTGTCAAAATGGTTGTCAGTATAATTTAAATTATTCTTTTATATTGTTTTCTCTTTTTAGGTGAATAACGGATATTTAACGTATTTATATCACAATTATACGACATTAATATCTACAATATGTACATACATACATTTAAATATTTGAATACGATAATTGATTATTTATTTATACAAATAACATACATATATAAGTATATTTTTGTATACTGTAACATAAAATGAATATTGTTTATATTAATTACAATTTCCCGGGCATTTTCATAATTTGGCAATATTCCTAAAAGCATCATTTAAAAAGAGAAAGAAATATAAAATAATAAAAATGAAAAGATTTGATTCGCTTTTCTTTTTTTTGATTTTATTCTGTTAATTTTATGTTTCTTTTTTTTATATTTATTTTTGTAATTTTATTTATAAAAAAAAATTTTGTTTCTTTATTTTAATTTTGATTATTTCTTTATTTTATACGAGTATATGTTATACACACATATGTATGTACAAGCCTTACATGCATAATATTGTATATAAGTATGTATATTAGTCAACTAATCATGTTTTGAATAGGTTTCCGTATTGTAAAATAGCTGACGGTGTATTTAATTAAAAGAAAAAAAAAAATTAAAATACAAAGCGTTCCGAATTGTATGAAATGGGCTTTCGAAATTTAAAGGAAAAGCAAATCATACATTTTAAAAAATTCTGAATATTTTTTGCAAAATTTTAACGATAAGCACCTATTAACGATAAGAACGAGTTGCCGTTATACTAAATACGTTAAAATTGACATAATGCATAATTCTTGAAGCAGTGATTTGGCAATACTTTAAGGAAAATCTAAAATTTTAGGTCTTTTCTCAATTATATAATTAATTTAAAATATTTGTTTTACAATTCCTAAAAAATTAATATGCATGCATTTCTGTATATATATATATATCACATATAAACGCAAATATATTATAGATTTTGGAAAACCAAAAAAAATTTATTATACAAATTTTAACAAAAACTTTTTCTTTTTTTTTAAATTTACATAAAAATACACATATAGATAATATATACATACATGCCCATATACTCATATACTTACATAAATCGTATAAAACTGTATATATTTAACATATATAATGTACATATATTCTTAATTAAACATATGTATGTATATAAAATTTAAAATGTATGTAGATAATGACTGTGTACAAATAACAAAATTTTATAAAATATTTAAGTTATATACATACATTTATGCATATATACACATACATATATATGTATATATATATATACATATATGTTTTATATATGTATGTAAACAATTTTAAATTTCTTTTCAATGCAAATATAAAAAATTTTTAGTATAAAACAAATAAAATATATGTATAAAACAAAGAGTCAGCAAAAATGTGCAAAATGTAAATGTATATACATATATGTATACTATATATAACAGAACAGAAAAAAAAATTCAAATACGTTGTACACCACCCCCATACCAAAAACAAATTTTATTACCTAAATATACAAAATATAAATTTTTAATGTATATACCTACTAGGATGTATTTCTAAGCCATATACATATGTATACATAATATACTTTTATAAATATTTTATAAATAAGTATATAATGGGTATAAAATTAGTTAAATGACATATCATAATTGCTATTATACACATTATGTACATATATAATGTACATACGTACGTATAATATTATATGGGTATAATTATATAAATTAATGTGAATAATATTAAATATATATAAAATTTGTGTAAAAATAATATTTAATATAAAAACATTTAAATTTCAACCAAAAAAAAAAAACAATAAAAACTTTTTATTTCATAAAACAACAATATAAAAAAAAATTAAACAAAAAATTTATTTTGTAACCTATAAACAACATGATTTACAAATTTCAACACCTTATCCCTAAATGACACTGGTAAGTACAAAAAGAGAGATTAATATTTTTTCACACTTATCAAGTTATGAACTGAATTTCATACTCAATAATTTCTTAGTTCTTATTTGGGGTACACTTTTGGAAATTATAGGTTTTAAGGAAACCGAGTGGAGTAGGAGAACCACTCCAACCACAGCAGCCATTCTTGACTTATTGTAGCCTCTTTACGCTCCCACCTATAATATCCCGGTACCACTTAGTACACTTAGTATTTTTCGAATTTAACAAAAATTTTTCTTTATTTAAATAATTTTTTGAGAAATTCGGAAAATTATCAATTCTTTTTAGAGAATTTGATGTTTTGCAAATAAAATCGAAAAATTAAAGAAAGACAAAAAGTACAAAATGAGGAAAAATAGAAAATTTATTGAACTTAAAAACTATTAAGTTTGTTATGTTCTTGAAATTAGCGTCTTTAGAAAAATTACCCTAATATACGAAAACTACACCGAATATGACAAATATTTTCGACATCTCAAATTGAATTTGTGTTAAAATTTCGAATGGATTTTGATGTGAAAACGACAATACTAATGAAAAAGAATCAAACGAAATTTAGGTTAAGGTGTACATTACTAGAAAAAAATATGAAATAAAAGGGTAAGTATGGTTTTATTATTGTTATTGCAATAAGCCGTAACAAAATTTTTACATAAATATTAAAAATACAAAATAAATATAAACTTATTAAAAGTGTAGATAATCTAAAAAACAAAAATTGGATACTAGACAAATCAAAAAACAAAGAAAAATAAATATTTTTCATAAAGATTTTCTACCTCTCTTTGGTAACCCTTTCAATATTATTTAGGGTATCATAAAATTTAATTCGGTAATATTCTAAAATGGCATTTTTTTTTCTTGTTTTCTTTTTTCTGTTATTATTTTGGAATTCCTATCATTTTATAATATACATATGTGTGTATGCAAAATGTTATATTTTAGATTTTCTTTATACTGTTGTACGATATACAAATATTTTATACTCTAGTGGACAAAAAATGAAATGATTTAATCAAAAAAAAAAAAAAATTGAGATGAACAATTTTTATGTAATACCAAATCTTGTATAACACTTAAATACTTAAAATCATGTACCTATTTACTTACACCATATGTACTTTTTTATATTTACTGGTATTCTGTATGTGTTACGTAAATACGCATATACATATTTCCACATGAACATTTGTATATCTATATGTAAATATATAATGTTGACCTACATTTTATTGATTTTCATCCCTCATTTTATGAAATAAAAGAAAAACAAAAATGTGGGTACACACACTTTTAGATACACTTTAATTTCTCTATAACATAAAAAAATCTGTATGTACCAATAGAAAATCCTATGTATATACACACGTATTTATATATAAATAAATACAAAAGTTGTATTAAATTTTTTTCTAGCATATACTTATATACTGTATATAAATAAATTTATATATACATATATACAAACAAGTATAACTAATTTAACTTAAAAAAAAAAACAAATATAAAAACAAAATGGAACCAAATAGAAAAACTGCGATATCCGTCCTTCCGTTTTATAAAAATAAAAATATAAATATAAAAACTAAAATAAATTTAAAAAAAAAAAACACTTTTCTTTTGCCGAATCTTCTATTTCACTTCCACTTACTATTTTTTCTCATTTCACTTCCCAATTATTTCCTACCTTATTTACTCATCTCTCTTGATTTTTTCTATGCCTTTTATAACTAGAGGTATAAAATTATTTTATACATGTACATATGTATATGTATATATATTTATTTACATACCCGTGTTACTTAGCATTAACAAATAAATTCCAATTTTTTTTTTCTTTTTTCTAAAACAATTCAATTTTACATAAATACAAAATTCTCATTTACATTATTATAACAACACATAATTAAAATATAATATTCACTAATGTATTATACAAATGAACATACATACATGCATATAAATATTTAATACTTAGAGTACTTAGTACTGTTATAAAGTGCACTACATCTAGGTGCACCCATATGTTCTTGTATAAATAAACATACGAGTAGTGTAAATATACACGCATATCTATGTACATAATAAGTAAGTACTTGCTAATATAAAATGTTCTATACTACGTAATTATTGCCATTGTTTATTATTATTTTTATTTTGTGTGAAAATATTTAAAAATTTTAGTTTTGACATTTAAAAAGAAAAAAAAAAATCGTTTCTAAATTAACCCTTAGCTGCGGGGTGCTCTTTGTGTTTTTTCATTTTCCCCAATGTCTATTGATCCATATTTTATTTTACTAGATTATTTTTTTAGATTATTTTTTTTGGCACTGGTAAGTAATACAATTTTATTAGAAGTTGTAACTAAGGATATATATCGAGATTATTTAAGTTAAAAAAATGGAAATAATTAATTGCTTTTTATGTAAGGTACCGTTTGTATATATGTATATTGGAAGAATCTGAGATAATATTTATAATCTGAGATAATGACTTTCTACATATCTTAACTTTTTGAAAATATCTTATAGATCTTAAACTATACGTCAAAATTAATTCAAACTTTTTACAAAATATCATCATTTTAGGTTTGAAAAATGTGACAATTAATCTGAGAGACAATACCTAGCATGTACCTAACATACACTTGTTTGCTGCCAAACAAAGTATGAAACAGTATGCGCATTTACAACTTTTATCTGACATATTGTGGTATATATAAAGGTTTTTCTTTGTATGGTAATGCTTTCTAAACTAATATGAATGTGAATAAATCATTCCCTAATTACTTAACCGAATCTAAAATATTGATGTCTCAGAGACGTATCTAATATTAACACAAGAGTTTTTACATCAACAATGAAGGGTTAATTTTTTTCTCTCTTCTTTAGTGTTAAATTAAAATTTAATTCTCTTTTCTTAAATATGTTGCAATTACTTTTGCTTTTATTTCTTCGATTCTCTTTATGGAAAACGTCTAAATTTTCTCCTTATCCCTTTTTTAAGCTGTTCTCTCTTCATAATTCCCTGAATATTTTTCCGATTTATTTGAATAACTAAATTTTAACCTAAAAATTTATTTGAAATACTTTTTATGTTGTAAAGCATTCATTTATTTCAATGATATCAAAAATTTAAGAAAAAATTATGATAAGTAATAAATAAGGGCCGGTGAATGATTCCAGAAATTAATTGAATCCCGATTGGATTCAACTCCGAATTTTTCCTGATATTTAAATAAAGTATGTATACAATATTAAATCACTTTAATAGTATGGCCATGTTATTAAATTTATGGCCCTTATTATGATCGGCGAAGCGAATGAAATTTTTGGCGAATATGAATATTTGTTATTATGATAAGCGAATTCGCCTAAATTTTTAGCAAATGAGCTGTCAAATCTGTCGAATGAAAATTCTGTGTGACAAGCTTGGCGAATGAAACCAAAAATGAGTGTTTTTTTTTATTGAATATTATAGGATTTTTAGTGATATAATGGAAAAATCTAAAATATCTGTAAAGTTAGTTAATAAAATTCTACAAGTTATTGTAAAAAATATTGATTGTTTAATACTTATTAATTTAAGCGTGAAAAAAACGAACCAAAAACAATTCGAGCATTTAAATAAATTAATGGAAAACAACCCCGTAATTGCTAAAGGGATAGGAAAAATTAATTGTTTTTACAAAAACAAAAACAATGTACGGTGTGGTAACCTAATTATTTTCGGTAGGTTTCCTGATGTCTTGCGGTAGCAATATTTTGGATCTGGCGAATGAAAGCATTCGCCGATTATAATTTAGAATATCATTCGATTCGCCTAGTCCATTCGACTCGCCTAGCCATTCGCTTCGCCCATCATAATAATGGTATATAAAATTTATTCTAGACATTGTGGTTTTAAATATTACAAATAACAACATTTATCTAATTTAATTTTACAATATAATTTAATACATTTATATATTTAAATTTATGTTCATTAGAATGTTTACAATACATTTCAATTAACTTTGGTGTATTATGGAGGTGGGATTTCCATTTAGTTTCAATTAAGTACATGTACATGTGTTGCGTGAATTTGAAATAAGTGTTTTGCATTAAATAGCATAATACTAAACAATATGGAAATAGAGAATAGAAGTGCCCTTAAACAATAGAAAAAGTGATAATTTTTATTAATTTGAGTAAACAATAAAAATTTTTTTTTTGTTATTTTTATATGCAATTTTCAGTTCTAATTTCTGCCAATAAAATAATCGTTAATCAAATAAAAATGTCAGCATAGATAAAAATTTTATATGTATGTACGTAAAAAAAAATTCTGGTATGTACCACCATTTACATTTGTATATAAGTATGTATACTGTTGGTCATACGACCCTAAATGTACCAAATTGCATACTTATATAAAAAATTTCAGATTCTTTATGTAGAAAAAAAAAATGAATTTAGGGCACACATTCTCTTTATTTTTCGTTTTTGTTTTTTTTTATATGTTACGGTAAGTAACTTATGTATTTTGCGTACATGAGAGTATGTACACATAAAGTATTTATTTGAAAATGTTTGGCACAATTTCATTTTTTTTAAGAAGAGTTTATATAAGAGTCTATGTATCTATGCGTTTAAATATATTATTTACTTACTTATTATGTATTGAAAATTATTATGTATTTGCCGTGGTTCACAAAAATTCTTGTAGCATACTTCACAGATTTTTTTCATTAATACTTATAAAAAACATTAATTTTATGAAAATTATTTAAAATGAAATTTTATATTAAAAGTAAGAATAATAACACTGTTATTAAAAATGTTTACTTGCAGAAATTGCAGACATGATTAATGGCCACGCTCATGATTAGTTTTCGCCGTCGAGCTACTAAAATCAGTTTAATTTATTCTAGAACAGAAAATTCTTATCGAAATTCAGTTTGTTTTTAATAATTGACAAATTTTAATTTGATTAAATTCAGGTGAACTCGGAAATTCCGTTATAAATCACACCGTGAACTCTGTAGAATAAGAATGATATTGAATTCTTATCAAATTTCAATATTAGCTTTTCTCTATTAAATATACTCAGTAACAAAAATGTTACACCGTTTCCTCTATGTTAGGTCTTTAGTGATTTGTTAAGTGATTTATTTTCTTGTGTATCCAGCTTTTGCACAATGTCAATTAAATTGTTTAACTCTTTTCAGTTTACCTTTAACTTTAAATACGCAGTTGAATTTATAATTAGCATGTTGTTTTTTAGTTTGGCAGCTACATAACTAAATTGAATATCAGAAATATAAATAAATTGCTTGGTTCTACCGAGACTCTGCCTATAAAACAGTACGATATTGCTAATTTAATTGTCAAAATACACGAGTCGCTCAAAACATCTAATCAAACATGCATATTTTATAATAGCGACAGCGTAAACACAGTAAACCACCACTCTTTACTACTTAATTTCTAATTTTGATAGAATTTTTCATTTTATTTTTTATTTAAAAACCAGAATTTGTCTACCAGGTCTACCAAATATTTTCATTTTCCATAATTTTTGTAAAATTTCTTTCAAAATATTTTTTTTTGTCTCATTTTTTTTTTCCAAATATATTTCATGTTCTAAATATTTTTCGCTCCCTAAAACATTTGTTTTTCATTATTCTATTTTTTTTTTTATGTTGAATTCAACTGTTTTTCATTATTTTCTAACTTAATATTCAGGCGCATAGCAAAACAACAAAAAACACAAAATAGAGAGAATTGTGAACTTTTCAATCGAAAAAAAAGGAAACATCCTTAATATCTTAAAGTTTATCTTCTTAATCAACGAATTTTTAAAAAATTTTAAAAATCGTAACAGATAAAATTTATTAAGAATAGTCGAGAAGAAGCCGGCTTCCTCCAACCCTTATTGTACGCGATGAAGAAAAATACAAGAGAAGAAAACAACAATGTTTTTTTTTTTTGTTATAAAATTTAATCCTTATTTTGTCTGTTCAAGAAAATTCAGAAAGAAAAAACTCTGGACGATTATTATTTTATTCAAGAAATTCATAAAATTAAAGGAAAACTACAAACTAAATACGAGAAAAAAAAAGGTTAATTTTGAGTAATGGTTTGCAATATTTATAACATGGTTATTTTAAAGTGCGATAACAATGGGTAGAATTAAAAAAAAAAAAGAGAATCATAAAGAATAAAAAACCGGTAAATGTAAGAGAAAAAAAAAACATTACTTAGCTTTTTTTTGTGTGTTTCTGAATTTTTAAAACTCGTTTTAATTCTCTTTTTTATATCCGAAAATTGTACGGACTTTAGAAGTGAAGATCTTTTTATATTTTTATCTTACCTATACCAACTTTGTTTTTGTTTTTTTAATTGATTTTGCTATTCAAATCATGAATTGAATAAGTGAATTAAATAGTAAGTGCTTATAGGTTTGATTCTACTTAGCAAACAAACTTAAACTCATGAAATTTTATATCCAATTTAGATAAACCTACAATTTAATTGAAGAATATGGAGGAATAGCAAGAGAAAACACAATTTTATCAAATTATTAAGTATACCTAATGAAATATTCAATATTTTTTCCTCACAAAAATAATATTTTTCAACTACGCATCTCTTAATCAAAATTTTAATATTAGACTAGAATTTGGAAATGCCAAAGCATTAACCTACAAACTAATTTTCCTTTATGCTTTATTAACGTTTCTTGTAGGTTCAAAGAACATAAACTGTCAGAAGAATGAGTCTATAAATAGGGAGGTACACCTAATCACTAAATTCCAATTAAAATAATAAGTAATTTTTCTTGTATCTACATCAACCTACATACATACTTGAATTTAGGAGGCTCTTTTACAATTATTTCCGAATTTTAATGTTAAAAGTAGTAGGTAACTACCTACATAACTAAGTGGGTTATAAATTTCGAGTAATTACTTGTGAATTATAACATTTAAATTAAATATTGTGCAATAATATTTAAGTTGGTAAGTAGATTTACTCTTATTATTGACATTGACACTAAATATAGCATAAGCGGGAAGGTACACTCAATTTACAATTTCTGTTTTGAAAGAATAAAATTGTAAAATATTTAAAACCCAAATAAATAATAAGACCAGTCTTTACTCTCTTAAATAATAAGCAATACAAAATTAGGGAAGTATAATAAATACTATGTACACATATGGACAGATCTAAGTTGTAGACCCCTTTTGAATGGATCAAACTATTACCAACTTAATTATTTCATTAAATTAAATTTAATTTATATTTCAATTCTTCTAAATTTTCAATTTAAATAAGTTGGTATTCATTATCTTACTTTGTAATTTAATAAAATTTTTATTATTTAATAATTTAATATCACGACAACAGATTTTGATATTATAAATCTGAATAGAATTGAAATTATTATAGGTAGCCCACCTTATCAAAAAAAAAAACCTAATTATTTTATATCTACTATTTTGTCTTATCTTCTTTTCCGGAAATATCAATATTTTACTACTTAACGTACTAAAATTATCATCAAATTATCACCAGATTGATATTTCTGCCTTATGTACACTACTTTTCTTGGCCATATCTCTATTTTCTATTAAATATAAGTACCTACATACAGCAGTTTTTCTAGTTCAATATTAAAATTCAAATAAATTTGAATGTAAAATTATAATTTACGTTAATAATTAATGCATTATTTTTGCATATTAATCAATTAATTATTCATTTCTTTGTTGTATCGTATGCATATGTTTTGTATATAAGGCTAGGTAATATGCACAATAATTGCAATAACTAAAAGCATTTTCGAATTGACAGAGAAAATGTAAATTACAAGCAAACAAAATTAGGTTGCCTATTTTCTTGTCAACTTTTCGTGATATTATTAAATTTATTATGGCAGCTATAATTTTCATATTCCAGTAATGATATACAGGAGCAATAGCAGTAGAACTCAACAAAATTCCTCAGAAAAATTTTTCATTTTCTAAAATTAAAAATTAAATACAATTTTTTAAAAGATTTCTATACTTACATGTTTATTCTCTGTGACTGATCTTTGTCCTTATTTATCTCTTCTTCTTCTTGTTTTATATTTTTTTTTTATCCCTTAAGGATTTTATAATTAACAGACATTTTTATTTTCTATTTTGAAAATGTCTTGTTTTTATTTGGTTGGTTGTTGTGTGTTCTTTTCAAACAAAAAAAAAAAAGTTCTTTTACAGAAAATTAATTTGAAAAATCGCATTTAAAAATTTTTTAACAATGAGATTTTTTTTTTGTTTTTTAATAGGTGTATGTTTTCTTATAAATTTTATAAATAATTTAAATTGTATCATAACTATTTTTATTATTTTTTTTATTTTTTCTATTAAAAATTTCTAATGATTTTTTTTTTTGTTTTAGTTGTTTCTTAATCGCGTATACTAAAAAAACCAAAGAACTTTTTGTTTTCAGTAGGTAGCAAAAGTAAATTTATTTTTAATTTTTTTAATGTGTGTTGTTTTTTGTTACACTTTTCATTTCAATAAAAAATAAATTTCTCATTTTTCCATTGAAAATTTTTTAATAAACAAAAAAAAATATGATTTTGATTTCATTTTTTTTTTAATATGGATGCGTGGTTTTTGTTTTTTTTTTTTTGGCAAATTTTTTACATCACAATTTTTTCCCTTAAAATTCTTTGTAAATTTTTTTAATATGGCTTTTTAGAATTCTATTTAACCAAACAATTATTATTTCGTCTGTCATTTTTATTTAAAATGAAAAAACAACTTGAAAAAATGAAACAAATTTCAATTCTTTGCTGACTTTAGTCTCAAAAAATTAAATTTTCGTAAATTTTTTTCATTATTATTTTAAGTATAAAAATACGCCATTTACGGGATAGGTAAAAAAAAAATTATTTTCGCGAATCCTTTCCTCTTCTTTTTTTTTGTTTTTGTTATTTTGAGAATTGAACACTAACGAAGAAACAGAAAGCACACAAAAAAAAAAAAGAAAAAAAACGATAAAACTTTTACAAAAAAGAAAAAAAAACCGAGAAAATTATCCTATTGTTGTGTAGAATAAAAACATTTTTTTCCTTCTTCTTTTAATAAAATCTCAATTTTTCAATTCTTTAAATTTACTTTTTAAATGTTTTTAATATTTTATATTTAAATATCAACCATTATTAATTATTATTCTGTTTTTTTTCTCTCTTTTTTTTTTAAAAAAAAAAGCTATTTTTGTAAATTTATTTTTAATCGCAATTTGCAAAATTCGCAAAAAAAAACTTCCCGTCCAAAAAAATCAATTTTTCAAAGACAATTTGACATTTCCTATTATAATCTATGACATTTTGTTATATTTGACATTTTCAGAACAGAAATTTTTATTCTTTATTAATGGTTTACTGGGTAAAATAGAATTTATATGAAAAGGTTTAAAAATGATAATAACATTTTTTGACAATAGATGTCGCATTTTTATTTGGATTTATAAAATGGAGGAAATGAAAATAAATATGTATTTATGACATAAACTACATGTACATATTTTAAATTTGTATAATGTACAAAATTACTACAGAAATTGTGATTAAATCACCAAGCCTTTCAAATTGCACACTTATCCTAATAAAAATTTTTTTAAATTCTTAGAAGCATTGAATTTCATTTAGAAAAGTCTTTCTTTACGAAATACATATTGTAGTTATGTAACATCTTCGTGCTCTATTGCAGTCATATAATATATTTTTTCTACCATCTTGATTTAAAAATTTTATTAAACTGTCAAATAAAAAAATTCCTGTGTTAGCTTTAAATTAGATTTAAGTTAGAATTATTGAGGTTGGAATTATTCATAGAAAATTAAAATGCCGCTGTATTAAAACGGACAGAACTGGATAGATTGTTGAAAAAAACTGGATGGATTATTAATATTGACAACACTGTAAGCGAATTGAGGAGAGATCAACTGTTTTTTATTTTGGTTATAAGTTTCATAGCAAATTGTTAAATTTTGACGTCAAATGTTTTGTATATAGGACAAATTTAGTTTAATATGTAACCAATCGCCAGATTTAATTATGTATTTAAGCTTAGTTTTGTCGTATGTGTAAATAGAATATCATGAAATATTTATTAAGTGTCAAAAATAATATGAGAGCTTCAAACGGCGGAGAAATCATTGGTGATATGAACAAACAAATGGAAGAAATTGAGTGAAATAATTTAATAAAACTACATAAATATTGAGTTTTTTATTGTATCTTGTGAAATTTATGTTAGAAAAAAGCATTTTATAAGAGAATACATTTTGTTTTAATTAGAAAAAAAAATTCAAGAAAGAAATTAAGTTTCCCGCAAGGTGTCGCATTTTATTATTATTGTGACAACTTCGGAAAACTTATCGTGTTAATTTTTTTATTCATGCATTCATACCGCGAACGGAGGAATGTAAATAAACGGATTGTTAAAAAAATGCAAAGGTTGATGTCCTTGATAAGAAATGTCAAAAAATAAGAGAACAAAAATTGTTTATTTAAATTCACTTAATTGTTTGCCATTGTTTTTTACTGTTACATTTTTGAATGAAATATTCAAATTGAATTGATTAAACGAGTAAAAAGTGTAACGGCGGATTTTAAATTGATAAATAAATTAAATTTTAGATTTTAATTGTTAAAGAAAATTTCAAAAGCAATTAGAATATGTTTAATCAAATTGCTGAACTCTACTAATTAACTGAACATAAAAATAGTAAAAGCATTGTAATTCACATACGTACATATGTAGTTTACTTTACTAATGAGAGCACTTATAACAAGAGAGGTATTATTAAGAGACTTTTATGCGAAATGTCAAAATTTATGTTTCTTTATTGGGTCTATTTGCCAATTGACTTTTGAATTTAAGTTTCTGTTGAAATATTTTTGCTCAATATTTAAATTTGAGTTTGGTTTGTTGATAATGAGAATTTTACAAATACATCCATCCACAATCTTCTTCTGTATGTACTATTGAAAATCAAAACAAGACGTAGACGAATAGTATACCTACATGCTTATGCTATTCATTTTACTATACTATTTTCATATTATTAAAATTTAATTATAAGATTCATTACAATAAAATATTTGAATTTAAATTTAAATCAAAATAAATTTTCAAACATTATTCAAAAATTCTTTTCAGATGGACAGTTACGTCATTTTAAAAATATCTAGGTTTTTTCAACCATGCAATTGGTTATACCCAAATAAAAATCTCGTGCAAATGAACTTAAAAAAAAAACTTCAAATATTCTTTATACTTGTAGCGATTCATGTATGCATGCACATCTAACAATTACTGTGACTATACCAAAGCTAAATTAATATTACTATACTTGTATATACATACATACATACTCTTTTCTTGCCTTTTTTAATGTCTTCAATCTTAAAACGATTGATTCAATCTGAAAGCTTTTCAACCGTTTTTCCATTTTACCTTATGTTTTTTGTTGTTCTTTTTGTTTTATTATTAACAAAAGAAATAAAAAATTTTAATAATAAAAAGCAGCAATAAATAATAAACAAAAAATTTAAAAATAAAATATGTATATTTAATTAAAAAACAAAAAAAAAAAAAACAAAAATCATAACCAAAACAAAAGAATTATAAGGAATCAAAATCAGAAATAAAATTAAAGTGTACGTAAGTATGAATGTGCACATTAAAAATATGACATCAAGTGGGGGTCGAATAAAATAAACTTGCACACATTATTGTACATAAATCGTACACATTTCTATAAACATTAATTTTATAAGTATATAAGACCAAAAAAAAATTTACGATATGTGAATAATATTGTAAGAGATGTTCTTAATACACAAAATATAATATTGAAACTTTATAATGTTTTTATTTTTGATTTTTTTTTGTGTTTTCTTTCTTTAGTTCAAGAAATCTGCATTGGTCAAGGTTATTTAAAAGCCAAAAACACTAAATATAAGATTAAGAATGCAAAGACAAATAAAATAATGTCCAAATTTTTAAAAAATTTTGCGAAATTGGATGATGAAATTGGAAAATATCTCGATTCCATGATCGGGAATCAACGACAAGTGTTTCACATACCATAATTAGCTGTAAATATGGATAAAATGTAAATAGTTGAACATGGTAATATCTAAATTCTTAGGTTGTGATAAATATATAACATTTTCATGGCTAAACCACATGGCGAATAGAAAATATATTTTGGTCCCATGCTCGGGAGTCAACGATAAATGTTTAACATGCTATACAGTTGCAAATAAAGATTCAATATAAATAGTTGAACATGGTAATGTTTAAATTTTTAAATTGTAATAAATATTTAAAATTTGTAATGTTAAATATAATGCCAAAATTGAAATATATTTTGGTCCCATTCTCGGGAATCAATGTTAAATATTTTGAATACTTGGATATTTTTTGAATTATTTTGCATTTAATAACTGTAATAATGCTTTGTGTAGAAATTTGTCTTTCAATTTTAGTTAAAATCACATATACATATTTTGGAAATTAACGCATACTAGGCGCCTCGCCCCGTCCTACACAAGCGGTTCGAGCTTGAGCTAAAAAAAATTTAATTTGCTAATTGGATTGGATATTTTTTCATCATAAAAATTATCGTATGTACTTTGTATGTAAATTTTAATTTTTATAGTTAAATTTTTGTTTTCATCTGAAAAAGTTTTGTGCACAAGAAATGAATAACAGACACAGAAAAAGAAAAAAAACAACAAAAACGTCAAAAAATATAATGATTTTTTTTATAGTGTGCGATTTTTTGATATTCCACTTTTTATTTTATTTTTTTTTTTTATTTATTAATCTGACACCATAAAAAACGAGAGGAGAAAGAAAAGAACAAAGGAACAAAAGCTTTCACGTTAGTCTTTTTTTTTTTGCAAAATTCTTTTGGAAACTTAAAAAAAAAATATAAAGACTATGTACTTAAACAAAATGAGTAAAAAGGCAAGAAGAAGAAAAAAACAGGGTGATTAACACTTTTTTGTTTTTGATCTTCAATTCATACTGTTTTAGCAGCTTACATTTTGTTGCACGGCGGCTGCCCCTCTTGTCAATACTAAAATTCCAATTTGTAATTAAAGAACACCTATATGTACATATATATATACACGTACAAATGTAAAGTATCCATCATATCATACTAACCTAAAATGGTTGCAAATATTTAAGACGCAAAAATATTTAAGCGCATTTCAAAGAGTACAAAAAAAAAGAGAAAAAAAAACAACATAACAAACAATAAAATTATTCAAAGAAGTCTATAAAAATGAAATCATCAATTCTTATATTAAACGGCGGCGGCGACGAAGACGACGGCGAAGACGACTACGATAACGACAATTATGATTGTGATGGGTAAGTAAATGATCGTTGCTGGATTTTCTTTTAATTTTAATTCATACAAATCTACACTTGAAATTTCACAATATTGTATTATTACTATGTATGTATACAGAGGTATTTGTCAATTAAATTAGTACGACCACCTATACGTATACCGACTAATCGTAAAACCTCGTAAAGAAAATTAAAAAGACAAAAAGAGGGCAGAACTTTAATCTGTCTGAGCTTAATTTGACGAACACTTTAAATATTTTTTTTATGTACATACATATATATAAAAATTATTCGAATATACAAAAATTCTTATGAAATTTACGTGTAAAATTTTTATTTATATTTATTTTTAAAAAGTGTAAATGACCATTTAGAAAATTTTTGTTGGATTAATGACATGAATACCATTAATGCAATTAATAAAAATAATGAAGAGCTGAATTACATATTATACAGATTATTTATAAAGGTGTCGTGTACTGTGTTATAATGTTTCGGGATGCAAATTCGAAAATTGAAATATTTATTTATTTAGTGAATAAAATATTATTTTCTTTTGATTTCATTTAATTTCTCTAAGCATTTTTCCGATTACATACACTTAGAAACTAGATAATATTTGAATTCTATATATAGAGTAACAATGAGCCATAATTGACTGCGATGAGCCAAGATGGAGTAACAATGAGCCATATTTGTATTGATGTGTATGAAATATATGAATTCTAAAAATAAACAACACATATTAACAACTTCGTAAAATTTTTATATATTAAAGATTTTAAGAGTTTTGTAATGATTACGGAAATCTTTATTTGCCTTTCTATATTTAATCCATGATGGGTCAAATTATTCGGCAGCTTTTATCTATTTTACAACATTAAAAGTTAAAGCCATATATATGAAGGCTATAAATCTAATTTCAATTTGACATAAATTGAATGCGGGGATGTAAATGCGGGCATGTAATGCAGACTGTTCACAATAAATTAAGAGTGCATTGCATATATTAAGAGCTGTGCCAAAAAATATGCAAATCAAATTTAAATCAAAATATTTTTCTTAAGAAAAAATTTAATAATGTCTAAGACTTTATTATTTTACGCTGTATTTAAAAAATAATATACATACATACACACACACACATTAAAAAAATGCATATAACATGTGTATGTATATAAATCTATGTATGTATGCATTTGTATAAGTTCAAAGCAAGTATATTATCACTAAATTTTTGTTTTATGCGCGTTGAACTTGTATTTTGTTTTTTTTTCTTCACTCTTTTTTTTTTTTTCTTTTTGCGTACTTATGATGTAGACGGGTAAATTTTATGATGATCTTAACCAGCTAGCAGTACACAACTGGTCATAAAGTAAAGTTCAATCACATGCACAGTAGATATACCTAAATATAATACATACCGCTTTGGCTAATGCTAATATGCTAAGCTAACAATATTTTAGTTATATTTTTAAATGCAAAATGTTTACATACTAACACACTTATGTACGAGTATATATGGTGTTATATATAGAGGCAGATATATTAAAGAAGTAAGCTTCAGCTACATCAACATATCCGCGAATTTTTTCGTTATTCATTTTTATATTTTTTTTTTTTTGCTGTTCAGTTGCGCTTTTTGTGTTTTTATGTTAGTTTTTATTTCGTTTTTATTTTGTGTTCTTTTTTTTGTTGTTTCTTTTTTGAACAGAATGAAAAATGAAATTGAGGAAAGTTCGAGGTCAGTCATCGGTCCTTGTGGTGCAAGAAAAACCAAAACGAAAACAAAAATAAAAAATATAGAAAAAGGAAAGAATAAAAAAAAAGAGCAACAAATAAATATGAAATCAAAAATAAATTAAAATGGAAAAAAAAATATTGGTATTCACACAGCCATACATACATATGTATACATCTAGCATATTTATGTAAATATGTATGTGAGATAATGTGTAATTATGTGAGACGATTATAAACGATGAGTTTACGAATTATAAACGAATTGAACTGAATTGAATTGAATTAAATTGAGAGTGTGTAGATTGTGCAGAAGAGTGTGTTTATGGCGTTGCAATTCAGTGTTATCGTTTAATAAAAATTTAATGTAGTGAAGAGTAATAAATAAATTGAAGTAGCTATTTTACAGCATTTATGTACAAAAAAATGTTACCTCGTTACAGTCCTCCAGATCCTCTGTAAGGAAGAGTTTGTAAGGAGCTAAAATTGATTCGGTTTATACCTTGCATCTATATTACAAATGAAAATTATTTTAAATAATAAAAGAAGACTAAAGCAGTGCAACCTTAAGGACAACTGAAATTCGCTCTGCTACTAAAAAAAAAAAAAATTGGAAACAACCATAACACTTTTTCATAGTTTGGGTACGACACTTTATCTGCACAGTTTCTATAAAATTTCTTATGGGTTTACCCGTATAATAGTTGTATCCGTTTTGAAGAAATATTCAACAAATCACAATTGTAAACCTACTTCATTTAGAAACTTGTGCATAGGTAAACATTTGACTTATAATTGTCCAGAGAGAATAATTTTTTAATTGCAGCAAAAGTACTATAAATAAAACAATTCGATAGCATTCAAAACAATCAATATAATAAAATAAAAATATAACCACAAAAAAAAAAATAGTAATAATGACGATGGGTTTTTTTTTCTGAAGCTTTGGGACATATTATTAAAAATTGTACCTTATACCTTCACAATCCACCAATATTATACGATTCGCGATCCGCGAATATAAAAAACAACAAAAAAATAATAATATAAAAATGAGAAATAAGTTCGGATCGGTGCGGCGACATTAACAACAACAACAGCGGCAGCAGCAACAGCAATAACACAACACAACCAGTACATCGACTTAATTTTTAATTTTATTTTATTTTTTTATCTTTTTTCTTGTTTTTTTTTCACTGTATTAAATACGCATTTACAGCTTGTGTATGTTTGCAGCGACATACAACGGCATGATAACGTATCTCTATTTGAAATATACACACACTTTACATACGTACATAATAAAATGAATGTATGATGAACAAAGTGTTAAGCTGGAAATGAGAAAATTTTCAATAATAATGAAAAAAAAAAAAACAAATTAAACCTGAATTAAAAACCAAAAAAAAAAAATAATCGATGGTTGCCACAATATTGTTAAATATTTTGTTGTTGGTTTGTTCCTTTAAAACTCTTTATTGAACAATTTCGTCTACATTTTGTGTAAAGTTAAAAGTGCGAGTGCACTTTTTGTATACACTTTTAATAATGCTTTTTGTGATAATTAATTTTTTTGAATTTATAAAAATTTTCTGAATCAATTAAATGAAATCTGATGCGCAATTATTTTTTTCAATAATTTCAATAATTTTGTTAAGTGAGAGAACGTAATTTTAGTTGGGAATTTTTTGAGAAGTGTGAATTGATCCAAATTGTGTGCTAAAACAATCCACCTGCTATAGTTTTCGTTTTTGAAATATTAATAAAATTTTTATTATAAAATTTACGTCACATTGACTTATATGTTTGACTTATGAACGAATGTAAGTGTCATTGCTATTTGAGAGATTTCTCTAAATTTTCATTTGTGACGTTATCCATAGTGTAGTATGCTGCCGGATTAATAGATATTGCATACTATTTTGAAAAAATTGGTAAAAATAGAAAATTGAAACATAAATAATTTTGAAAGCTCTGTTGCACTAAATAATCGCCTTTCTATTAAATTAAAAATGAAATCAGTTTGAAATTTCGAGTTTGGATTTTATGCTGTAATATGATGTAGAAAACTCATCCTTCCGAAGATCTCACTTCTTTTTATAAATGCAAGCCCTATACAATTAAATTACCTCAGCAGCATAATATCGATGCCCGGAAGGCTCAAAACAAACATACAAAATAGGTTGCAGTTGGCTCAGGTGATATTTGGCAGATATTGAGCCATCTGGAAATCTTTACACTTGTCCAGAAATACAAAATACACATGTGAAATTGGTCCTGTTGTATGCCTTCGAACAAAATACAAGTACTCATAAATAGAAGCCAGAGAATTATATGCAGGTGACGAATGTCTGTGTTAATTATTCGTCTGGTGCAGATGAATAAGTAATACAGACCTCTGGGGTTTAAAACAGCAAAAACCTATTGGAAGAGTAATAAGAAAGAAAAAAGCTATACATTGCGATTGCCACCCGAAAAAATGCAAGGCAACTATTGGAGTGGAATTCGCAAGAAAGAAGAAGAAGCCTTGAACGCATCACCAGAGCCAACATGACATTGACAGAAATAAAACGAATTGACTCTAATATAGTTCATTGGAGAAGCTTTGTGGAAGTCTTATGCTTTCATGGACAGTAAAGCAGAAACAAAAAAGAAACATTAATCACCAATTAATAACACAGTCAATTTTGTTTTTACAGTCCCAATTCGATGACAAATGCATAGCAGCTATAACTGAGATATTCAAATACTCCCAAAGCCTTGAGTATCTCTCATAATTTCTCATAAGATATTAATGTTAATAAATTAGGTAATTAGCAATTACAACCAGTTTACAAATGTTGCCCGTCCTTAATTAATAAATATTTCTAAAAAGAAACAAAAAAATTATTAGAAAATTTAAAAAATAATTTCATAACTAAATACCAAGAATATAAAATTTTTTATTTACTTTTTATTTTACTTCTGTGCCGGATAAATTCGATTAATATTTCTGCATGCACACTTAACCAAACTCGCCAAAATTATGTTGCATTCAAATGCCAAGCAAATGAAGTAATAAAATTTTATTATAATTGCTCAATTTCAAAAATTTCTTCCATATTATCCACTAAATTATATTTGCACGTTTCGAATTATAAAATATAATTGAGATTCTGTTTTTTTTTTTTCATTTTTTATTTAGATATGATGTAAATGGCAATTTGTAATAATTAAGTTTCATAATCGTATATGAAACTGATATGGTAAAAATAATATTTATATTTTGAAAATAATTAAAAATAATTTTGAAATTCATGTGTTATTGACTTATTGAATTTTATTTTTTAAAAAGTTGGTTGAATTTATTTAAAAATAAAATTTTTTTTTAGTGCTGTTTCATTAATTAATTTCATAAATATTTCGTAAATAAATAAATAATAATCAATTAATATGGGGTCACATGATTAAAGATTATTTACAAATTGTTGCTGTAATTATATTGGGTACAGATACAATATGTTCCGAAAAATAAAGTAACATTCTAGAGTTAGGACTATGTATAAAAAAAATGAAATTAACAAGAGTAATAAATCGGATTGCCGAATTCTTGTCACGCTCTCAAAAGAATTTTTATGAGTGTAGGTAAGGTACTAAAGTTGTCTTTTCAAAAAAAAATTATGTCTCTATAAAATTGTTTGATATATAATGTGTAGGTATATACGTGGCCACAGTTGCTTAAAAAATAAAACACCATCTTTTTGACCTTTCATTTATTCGACAGGCATTTAGTTTTGAATCAAGATATTAAAAACGGCTGTCACTCAAAATCGAAGAACAAGGAAATCCAACTTCTCAAGAAGTCGAATATGAATATATCCTAAAAATATGCAATTTTTCCAAATGCAGAATGGCCTCTAACAATTGGTTTAGTCGATTAATTTCGACCATATTTAAAAAAAAATTAAAAAAAAAATGTATTTTCAATGTTATTTTCAGTTTAATTTTTTTATTCCAAGTAAAAATTTAGGAACAGGTTAATAAATAAAATATCGCGTAACTTCATTAATGCTGCAATTTAACATAAATTCAGTTGACATAAATTCAGAATTAATATTATGTTAACGTTACCTAATATATTATGGGCAATATGTTACAAAAAAAAAAAAATATTGAAAACCAGTATAAAGGGAAAATTTTAGCTTTTACCGTTAACCAGTATAATAAAAATAATAATTTTGTAAATGAAAAATTAAAAAAAAAAATGTTAATATTAAATTTTATGCTCTTTATTTTATTTTTTTTTTGATAACAAGAATTGAAATAAATATTGAAAAAACAAAAGAAAATTCAAGTATACAATTATACGACATAATATTGCACCCCTAAAAATATGCTATTCTAATTTAAAATATTATTAAAGAGAAAGTTCTGTTAATGTTCTAGTAGTAAAAAGTTCTTGAAAATTCCAGCTTCTACAAAGATTCATGATTTTATTTTGCTTTTATTATTAAAAGAAGTAGATTGGCCGCACCGGTTCTGTAATCCGAGAATTAATTTATTTTGTTTGAAATTGAAAATTTTAAATACTGTTCGCTACATATTCATGATTGACACATATGTCTACAATCATTTTTCCTTTAAATTATTACGTGAAATATCACATTAGTTATAAGTCTTAAAGAACTTGTATCTACTTCGCGTTAATCATTACTTTCACTTTCAAATCATATGTTCTGTTTAGTAATCGGATCAATCCCCTTATACAGAACAATGAAGTTGAAACACAACGAGAGCGATTTTTCGTGGCGAAATGCCAAAATTCATATAGAATACACATATTTAAATGAGAATGTCCAGAATTAAGCGGAATTATAGCTGTGCATTTAACTGCCGGCGGCAAAATAGTCTTAATTCCTATTTTACCGTTGATGGTTTTTTAACATCGTCCGTTTCTATATGAGTGTGATATTTTGCCGTTGTTGTTCTGCATTAACAATGGAAATCGTCTGGCGTTGCCGTTAATCGTTTTAGTTCTGTCCTTATAATTAAGGTAAATTTTCATATGTGTATTATTTCAAAAACAAATCAATAACCATCAGAAGCCTGACAATTTGACAGAAAAATTTTAAATGGCATATTTTGAAGTGTGTGATATTATAAAAATAACCAAATGGGGTTATGTAATTATTATTTACAAAAAAAAAAAAAAATTGATGGTCCTATAAATGCCATTTTTTTTTCTTTAAAATTGCAAGTCTGCTGGTAATTTAAAATAATATAAAAATAAAATTTGTAATATTGCAGATATCCAGTTTTACTGGATTTTTTAATTTTTTTAAAATGCATTTCTGCAATTTTTGTTTTTCTTCATTTTTTATTTTGAAAATCCCAATAATAATAAAAGAATAAAAAATATTGACAGAATGGTGGTTGAAATTTTACAATGTATGTACGTATACAATATGGCACAATTGGTCGAAGAAAAAAATCTGTTTTTTTATTTTTTAAGAATTATGCAAGGTTAATTAAAAAGGTTAACAATCAAATTGGATTCGTGTAGGTATTTGTGATTTCTTTCATATACATGAATGAATATTTATATATATGTAGGCTTTTGTATGTATATCTACAAACATATATGTGTGAATATGTGTTAAGTAATTGAAAGATTACATTTAAGGTAAACTAAACGTAATTTATAGGATATTTTATGTATACAACATGCAAGAATGAATGGAAGTTAAAATATGTTTTTAAATTTAATTGTTAATATTTTTATTACTTAAAATAATTAAAGAGCTTTTATATTTTTATAAGTATGAACTATAAAAAGTTCAGGGAAATAAACATTTTTCAGTAAAGCAATTTATACAAATAAATTCATTGAGAATTATAAAAAAAAAACTTAAAATAAAAATAAAAATTGTGAATTTATTTAAGTGCAAATAAAAAAACGCGATATTGCAGCCACTAAATTTAAAAAAAAAAATTTTGGCAGTTTTTGCTGGCTGTTTGTCGGTTTTCTGTGCAGCCAAATGAGCAATGCAATTATGTGTAAACGACCTTTATATATTGGTGACAGTGTTAACAAAATTATGTCTTTTATACCTTTGCTATTTGCATAGACAGTAAATTAAAGACATTCTATGTAAGCGTCGCTAATATAAATTTAAAGTAACATTATTAGTTTTTCATGTGTCGACAGTACAAATAAAGAGAACACTCACTATTCAATACAAAAATTAAAATATGATTACAATTGGTAGCAGAAGTTTGCTGAAAATATGTCAAACTCTTTATTGCCAATCTTATATATTCGCTCTTTTGTAATGTTGATTTGGATTTTTGACTGAATGTTACTCCTCGAAAATTTGGAATTAGTGAACAATCTTGCGCATTACATTTGGTTTCTGAGCGCAATTTGAATTTTTTTCACTATACAACGTTTAAGTGTATGCCTATCTCTTTATCTCATCACCTTTAATAATAAAACGTACGTATCTTTCACCAATCTTTCAGACCTTGTTCCTCGCCTCTCTACTCTTTGCACAATGAGCTCAATACTCAAACATCGGAACTTATTGATGCATAATTTTTTTGCATATTATTCTTGAACTCCATTACTTCGCCACAATATTCCATACAAAAAATATTATAAATGAGCAAAAACTAATTGAAATAAATTTAAAATTTTTATTATCCCTGTTTTTTTTTTATGTAGTTGAAAATTTGCAAAAATAAAAAAAAAAGGAAATTGTAATTCAATTTTAATGTGATTATTATTTTTATGTTCTTTTTTTTTATTTGGTTTTTCAATTCATTTTGAAAATTGATTCTTTATTTATTTTACACGCACAATTACTCGAGCATGACATGAATAAAATTCATTTGTAGCTGATTCGATTTAATTTCTATTCGATTATTAGAGTCGATTTTGTCAACAGAACTCATATGTAGAATTCATATGTAGTTATCTTGAATTTGTATTTTATGAAAAGAAAAGAAAAACAGTGGAAACATACATTTTTTTTTACAATTTGAATAAGGCTGAAAAATATTAATATTAGAGCCACATATTCATACATTTTCTCCGACATTTCATTTGCAGTAATAGTACAGTAAGAATTTATCAGCTGAACTATGCTTTATTTAAAATTATGCGTTGAATAATAAGTTTAGTTCATTTTTAGTACGAAATTAAAAACGTAGTATAAAATAATTTTAAAAGGGTTATGGACTACCGCAGTGACAATTTAATTTATTAAAATTATTTAATTTTATGTTTGTTGCTAGTTTGTTGTTAGTAGCCAAAATTGACATCTACTAGACTCAAATAAAATTTTCGATTTTTGTTAATTTAATAAAATTAATTTGATTAATTTATAATGAGAATCGCGTATAGGTATACATATATCTCTTTCTTACATAATATAGTACGAGGAGAACTTCCTTTAATAAAACGATATTAATTGTTTTATTACAATATTGTAAAACTTTTCAGATATAATTTAGATAGCAAGCTAATCCTATTGCGAATATCTGCATTTATTACATTATTATCTTCTCGTGTGTATCTTCCTATTGTTTCATATAACGTTTAAATTATCTGTTGTTGTTGTATGGATCCGTTCCAAATATTAATGTTTCGTAACCATAAATTCAAAACTGTCATAATTCCTACAGTATCTTCGCCGCTTTTACTTTATTCAAATCCTCTTCCAATATTCTATTGTTATTCATTTTGTACGTCTCGCATCTCTCCAGTTTAACTTTATAACAAAATTATAGCACGAACACCTAAAAATATACTAGAAAAAATACAAATTTAATTTCAAATAATATCAGAAATAGGGAAAACATTTATGAGATAGCAAAAATAAAATATTATTAATGATAAATAAATTATATTTAAAATTATTGATATAAAAAATTTTGTTTTATTTTTTTGCAAGCTTGCATTTAGACCTTACAACACAAAATTAAATATATTTATTATAAATATGATGAACATTTCAATGATAATAAGAGAGGAAGAAAAAATCATAATAAAAGAAAAATGAAACAAGACAAATAATAAAAATTGCACACCCAAGAAAAATGTGTTTGTGTACCCCAAATCTAAAAATAAAATTAAAAATAACTAAAACATCTGCAGGAATAAAATTTTAAAATTATAAATACGAGTATGAATAATAAAGTATATTGTATATACATACATACATTTACATACATACATACATAATCATACATGTGATATATTCATATATGTATGTACATACATAAAAATTTATAATAAAAAGCATAAATTTTTTTTTCTCAACGTATTGAGCTGAGCTGAAAATATTTTAGTGCCTGTGTGCCCTCTTGTATCTTGTGCTGTAATGAATATTGATAGTTTTTTTTTATGCTTGAATTGAGAATAGTTTTTTCTTCCCGTTCATTTTAATTTTTTCGAATTAAAAATGGTTTTTATATTTTATGTAATAGACCTATTATAATTATGTGTTTTTGAATTATTAAAAAGTTTTGTTTGACGAGCTATTGATTATATGTGTGTTAAGCCAACAATAAATGGTTAATTTGCATTTAATCATGAATTTCAACTGAAACTTGACTATTTTTTAGATTAGAGAATAGTCTGTTCGGTTTTATTATGAAAGTTTACTGGGTTTATAAAAAAAATAGTGAACAATCTTGAAAATTGTATTAGCAAAAGAATAATCTGAGTGAAAATTAAAGTTTAGTAAAAATGTTAGCAAGGGCCCTCTTAAATCAAAATATAAGGCATAAAAAAAATAGCCGCAACCTATTAGCAACAGCAGCTCATGGGCCCTAATTGAATAAGAAAAAATATTACTGGCCATAAAAAGGTGAAAATATTGTTGAATTGGGCATACCTTGAGGTGTCCACTTAAAGCAACTGCCAGACAGGCTCTAAAGTATTGTTATAGAAAATAATAGTTAAATTAAAAGAATGGTTAAAGACTCTGTTTGAATAATGCTTCTAAATTTAATTCATATATGTATATTCACTATTTTCGTCAAGAGCTGCCAACGCTTCCCGTTCAAACGACTCTACTTCTTATCGGAAACTCAAATTTTCGATACTCATACAATATCACTGGAAAAGAAACAGAAATTTGATGCTTTAAATATTTTTGAGCAGTGCATTTCATATTTTAGATGAAATGATAAAAAAAGGCCACCAAACAAACCACTAGAAACTAAATTTGATTATAACTCAATAATATTTTCTGAAGAATTCAATTGATAAAATATTTATGTAGTTATGTACATACATATGTATAACACTTGTAAGATCACCAATTAGAATATTTTAAATAAATTCTCTCTCTAAAATTCTAATTTATTCTTGTCAATTTCATTCATTATTATTAATTTTTACATTTTCATAAAAAAAAAATACTTAACAGTCTTTTCAATTTTTTATTATTCTTTTCCTTTTTTGACATTTTGAACATTTCAAACATTAATTTTTTTATTCGAATTTTATTATTCGAAAAAAAAAAATATGGAAAACACAAATAAAATAGCACAAAAATTAATAAAACAAATTTATACATATGGTATGGGTATAATATTGTTAAATTTGGTGTGAGTTGTTTTTCACATATTGTGTAATACAAGTATATAATGTATATAATGTAAATGATATATCCAGTTATACATACGTACATACATATATTAAAAATATGTTCCCGTTTATACATAAATATCTCATACGGTGCAGTTTAAGGGCAATCTTTTATAATAGTCACTGTTTCTGCAGTTCCTCAGTGTGTAAATAAGTCTCTCTTCCTTTCGGTTGTGTCAACTTATCTACGTATAAAATTGACCTTTGTGAGACATCAACCTTCCTTGAATGAATTACTTAACAATATCAGCAATTAATTTTTGTTTTCATCCTTCAAGTATGCAATAAACAAAATTTTATGATATTAGAAGAAAATAATGTACATATCTATGTACATATTTTTGAAGTTCATCGCGTCTTTAAAATTAATACGTATAATATACAGAAATTAGATGAGTAAGCAATTACAAAACATTATAATGAAATACAGCAGTGATTTTCATTTAAAAATCAAGAGGTACGATCCTTATGTGTCATACGTGTTATAAAATTATATTACATTTATAACTGCCCCAATTTTATTGAATATCAAATTTGACATTACTTACTACATTACGGTATTATACGCTATTCACATTGCTATGTGAAACTATGATAGCGAGAGTTTTATAAGATGTCATTTAAGTGTCAAATTTTCTGAATAATTTTTATGATCTGATTGCCCCCACACTGTTATACCTACATATGTGCATACATACATGGATAATGTACTTTTATATTTTCTGTTTTTTTTTTTTAAATTATTTCTATAAAAATTTGTTTGCTATTCAACTATATTTGTATATGTATACATAATTATGTATAAACTGTTATATGCATATTAAAAAATGTATATATGTATAAATATTTTCATATTGTATGTATTTCTAAAATAAATAAATTTTATTAAATAAAAAAAACAACACATAAGAAAGAAAATAAATAACACAAATAAAATGTGAAAAGTAAGAAGAAAAAAAAAAAATAAAAATTCAGAATCAAGTTTTATCGTCCACATTCAAGGACAGATGACGTCACTTTTGGATTTCTATACTTTTGCACCCACTTTTGTTGCACAGTGATACTTTTGTGTGTATGTGTTCTTATTTTTTTTTTGTTTTAAATTTCTGTGTAAATTTTTGATAATTTTTTCGTTTTCTGTTTTTTTTTTTATTTTGTGAATTCTAGGAGTTCAAAAGTTTTTCAATGCTGCAAGTTCAAAAGAATTTTTTATTTATTTGTCATTTTTAATTTTTTTTTTCATATAAGAATTTATGGCGGGGGACTATAATAACTTATGTATGTATGTATATATGTATGAACTTATGTATTTGAATGATAATTATGACAATGACAGTAACTAATACGAGCATTCAATAAAATACGAAATTGAAGAAGTTTTCTAATTTAATAATAATTAAAAATATATTGGAGATATAAGAGCTTAATATTATATTTGTACCTATAATTCATATGTACACCTATATATATATAAATATAACAGGCAATTAACATTTTAACTCAAATTAACTCGGATCTGAGAGAAGATCAAAATTAGAAGTTTTAAAAATTTTGTATTTTATGTTCTAAGGTATTTCTCTCTATATTTCGAAAGCTTTATATTTATAAGGTAAACTCATAAATATATAGAGTTTTCGAAGACCAAAATGCGAAAATTCGAAAATTGAAAACAAGTGAAATGAGAAAATATTAAATTCAGGCATTTTTTGCTATGTTTTTGTTTTCTAAAATTGTCTTACATTAATTAAATTAAATATACTGTGGTTACATGTAAAAATTAGTGAAATAAGTATAATAAGTTAAATATGATCTTGGATTCGAATTACTCCTAGCTCGATCTGCTATACTCTTCAAATGCATATTCATTAAATTAATTTGTGAGTTTATTAAATTATATTTAAAACATTGTGTTTACTCCTTTTGTGAATATTAACTCTTGATGGTACATCTGAAAAAGATGGACGAAGCAGAGGACAAGGTCAGCCATCTGTATCCGCAAGAGGACAGAACGGTGGAATATTAATTGAGTGAATCAGAGGCGGTGGTTTGTTTCGCCTACGGCTGAGATGCTGTTTGTTTCGCCTACGGTAAGAAGCCTTGTGAAGCCGATAGAAACTTGCCAGGGGACTAGATATAAAGGTAATGTAGATGGCGATACGACTCACAATAGATTTTATAAGTCAACATGAAAAGACCCTAAGGGTTTCGGTTTTTTGTACGGCGGAACAAAAACCAACTTGTTATTAAGTTATTTAACATAATTTAATAAAGCGCGCTTTATTAATATTTTTGTTTGTATGCATTGTTAACACTGTTAACATTATTGTTATTGCTTTTTAGTATAAATTAATGTCAAATAATAAACACGCTAACTATAACTATTTTGTGTGTTGCTTATGAACATTAAAAAAATTTTCTTGAACCCTTAATTATTGTATTTAAGTCTTAAATTTGTGACTTGTTTAAACTAAATTAAATCAACATACTTAAAAATTACATTAAAATTTTTTTTATGGCAGCAAGCAAACATAATCTTGTGAGTCTTTAATACCTAAATTTGATTATGAATCTCTTTATTATTCGCACAATTCTTATTCAAAAGCAAGGCTTCTTATTTTTTGTTTTGTAAAACATATGTAAAATAATAATAATTTAATAAAATTGAATTGATTTAAAGTTCATTGTTATTTTTGAGTATTAAAATGTGCATAATAAAATATTTTTCCACACTATGTTGGACATGCATGTGTACACACATGTATAGTACGCAATATCCAACAAATAAAAGTGAGTGTAAGGTCATAAAAATATCATCAAATTAAATACAATTGTATTTATAAAGTTTTAAAGTATTTATGCGAGTCTAGATACAGAAAAAAGAAGCGTCTCTTAAAATGCATTTTGATGCTTCCTGAATGCAAATTGCATGGAAATTTATTTTTTTTTTTTCGGGTCTTTATTATTCTTAAATATTTTTTTTTTATTATAAAAAAAGTTTATGTCATTGTTTATTTTATATTTTTGTCTTTCTGAAATGGTTAGCATTTAAGACTCCTACTCAGAAGAAAACGAACTTTTAAATGAAGTTTAACTTAAGAAATCGGAAATTTATTTAATATGCCATGTGCGTAAATATGCATGTGTACATGTGTGAGCGTATATAATTGCACATATATGCATATTTTTATGAAAATTTTCACATTTGCATACAAGACTTTTAATTTTTTAAAGAATGAATTACAAATGAACTATTTTTATAAATTGTAAAAAAATACATACATACATACACATAAATTATTTTATTTTGAACGATTTTAAATTTTATAAACTTTTAAAATTTAAAAATAATTTTGTGTGAGCTAAATTTGAAGTTTTTGAAAAATCTATTAAATTGTCAAAAAATTATTCGACATCAAGTTTTAAAGCATCGAATTTATTAAACAAGTTGTCATTCATAATTACTCGAAATGATGGCTATTTTGTTGTTCCTCTACGGCTACCGGGCGAACAAGATTGTAATATTTCCATATGGAAAATATTGAATTATTGGTTAATTTGATATTGGCAAAAATAAATAAGAACTAACATCTATACAACATAAAAATGACAGTATGCAAGTACGTATGTCTCTCTGTGTGTCCTTTATTCACTACAACACTATATTTATATTACATGTATTTGGAATAACTTTGGAAAATCCTCGTTTTTAACATTGCCAACTGTATGAAGACAGTCGGAAAAGATCGCAGCAATTCGCGAAAATCAAAATTAGAATTGGCAGTACGTAACATTCCAGTCATTGGTTCATTTCTACTATAATTCACATTATATTTACAAAAAGTTAATGAAAAAAAACTATGAGACGCTACGTTCCTTTCAAATATTACCTATCTCTAAGAGTACCAGATGGCCACACAGTGCAGAACGGAAATAACTTTTTCAAATGTACTCAAACCCAACATGCGTACCCGACAACGAAGCCTAATTTATGATTCGTTCAATTTATATCCATGTTATGTTGTTATATCCATGTGTTTATATAATAACTTAAAATTTATTTGTTTGCAAATGAATTTATAACATGAGTTCGAGTACAAAAAATGTATGTACTTCATAGTATAAGATGTTGATTTTGTAACGTGCAATGCAATCTGGACTTGTTATATAATGACTGGATTAAATAACAAATGATAAAATAAATGCATAATGTTTTGTAAACACGTTTATTTTACATGCAGTTATTGTTTTAGGACTAAAAATAGATGGCAATTAATAATTCACACTATTCAATATTAAGTATACATAAAATTCTCAGTGATAAGAAAGCCTGCAGACCACGCGTTAAATTTGGAATACAATCTCGTTTTTTTAATGTATCTGTTAATAGAAACCGGTTATAATTATTAACTGTGTACTCTGTGATAATGATAACTTGTTATTTTTAATATTAATATTTTTTCTAAGAATTTTATGAAAATTATGGGTACGAGTATTATAATTATCAAATGAACATGAAATCAACATAATTTTAAACGTTTTTTAAAAAATGTAAACTCAATCTATGAAGCATATCGTAATTTTTTATATTTTTTTTTACAGTAACATATCGTATAATTTTTGTATGTGAGTAACATTTAGTTTAATAAATGTTACACATTATAATATGTATAGTTGACACTTGACGCTTGTTTTTACATAGTAAAAGTAAATAATCAAGTCAGAAGGAACAAGAACGAATTGCACAAAAAAGAAAGAAATACTAAAGAAAATAAAACAAAAATAAAAAATATTGTGTAAAAAATTAAAAAAATAAAAATCTTGGCACTTCAAGATCAACGATCTTCATTGAAGCCCGTATAACAATTTAGTTTTATAAGATGTATGCAAGTATGTGTTTTGTACATGTGTTAAATTTTTGCAATATTTTATTTTACCAAAAGTAAAGTAAAGTGAAAAATAAAAAAATCACAATAAAATTAACGATATTGTGAATTTTTTTTCCCGTTCTGTCAGTTTGCTTTTAGTCGTTGTTACAAAATGTGAACTCTACCGTTATTTTAAGTTATATTGTTTTATATTGCACAAATAAATGAATTGCAGCTTTTTACAGTTCACAAATGATAGATGTCGCATATGACAAAATGTCAGAAACCAGGAATATGTGTGCTCCATGCAACAATATTCGCACAATCTCTTACAAATCCAAGAAGGAACAAAAAATTCTAGTCACTAATTTCTGCATAAGAATAGCTGCAGGAATAGCATTAAAACATTTGGGAAATCAGCATGAGCAATGAACGCAAACCATATGGACAGGATGCCAGTCTTCACAAACGAGCAATATCCGGCTTATTCTGGCCAATAACAACTAGCAACAAAGATCTGCCGAAAATAATAGGGCTGGAATTAATTAGCACCCAGAAGAAGAAAAGAAAGTTCTAAGAAGCCTATATAAACCTAATTCTCAAAAGACATGGATCTTCCCTTAAGAGACATGATACGAAATAAAAGAATTTGCGCAAAGTAGAGTCAGTTCATAATATATCTAGGTATATGTGCCTACTTTATAGTCTCTATACCTAATAACTTCCTATTTAAATCAACTGCAAAATCCTATTAGGAGAGCATAGTAACAATATGGCGTAAAGTAGCATAAAGTTCATAAAATAACAACATAATAATTTTCGCTTATACATACATACAAACATAAATATTAAGTATGCATTTTTATTGTTATTATTTTTGTTATGTGTGTGTAGTATAGCGTTGTTGAGGTCCGAAACATCAAGGCCAAACAATTTAATTTTGTTCAGTGAACGGAAATGATTTGAAATTCTTTTTTTTTTTTTATTCTGCTTTAATATGCGAGTGTACAAGTTTCAGTTTTAACTTGTATGTTAATATTTTCAAAGAACATTAAAAAAAAAAAAAAATTATAGTCTAACATAAAAAATATACAAGTATTTCATATGCCTCTTAAAGGAATGTAGCATAAAAGAAAAAGAAAGAAATAATATCAGATAAAGAAAAGTATAAGGAAAGAAAGAGAAAGAGAGAGAAAGTAAAATAAATAAATTAAAATAATAATTTTTTTTTATAGTTTTTTTAATACGAGTATCACTTTTACGCTATCATGTTGTATGAAAGAATTTTTCTCCCTCATTGCATTCTTAATAATAAAAAAATAACAAGAAAATAGTAAAATAACTATAAAAGTTGTACATACAAATATACATACATACATACATACATACATAATATGCAATATGAAAAGTATGGTTTCAAAACCCATAATTGCGTCTCAAACGAATTTGAAAATGTTGACATATGATATTGGATATATTCTTTTAAAAAAAAGCTTATAGGGTTAATTTAGGAAAAATAATTGTAAAACAGGAGTAAATAATAAAGAATGTATCAAATTTATGAAAATTTGATTTGACGAATTCTTTGCTAGTTAACGGCTTTTTGCAAAAAATATTTAGAAAATGTTGATTCAATCTGGTTATCCATGCAATAATTCGATCATCACTGAAATCCTCAAGTTTAGTGTTATACTATATACTTGCCGCAGTTGATTTATATCTGAAAGAAAAATATAGAATGCCAAGCGTTAACAAGATGTAACGATGACTGATACCGGAAAAGCACACTTCTCAAGTTGTATTAACGAGAAAGTTACTTGCTTTATTTAATTTTTATTTAATTATTATTTATTTTTATTTAGTCCTTTTAGGTCGAACTGTGATCCAATAAAGGAGTTCACAAATGGTTACAAAGTAGCAGATTTGCTTCCTTTTCATGGTTGCTGTAAAGTGTTTATATACAAATTTAAAGGGAATACATAATAATTGTCATAACAGAAATAGAAAATTTTGGAAATATTGATGAAATGTCAAAATATATGACAGATTCTATTGTCAAATTATTTGTTTTTTTTAATATTATGGCGAAACGTTACCAAACAAATCTAATTTCGTCTATCATACATTGAGCTATGAAGATTGCGAGATTTTCCTATGTAGCACATACATACATTTCATTCGTAATAAGAGTTGACTGCCAAAACTCTCACAGTATGTATGATCAACTCCATTTGTATGCGCGTAAATTAAAAGTGTTAAAATATTTACATTAAAATTTAATATTTTGAGTACGTAATTTACTGTTTATTTTTTGAATTTATTACAAAATTAATTGCTTTTCACTTTATAGCATAAGTGCATGCGTGTGTATGTATGCGTGTGCGGTAAATATGAGTATTCCATCAAATCCTTTAAGTTGAACTTTTTGTTTTGTTATATTGTTTTTATGTTTTTGTCTCTGTTTAATTTTATAAATATCTTAACCTGATGGAATGCATATGTTTACAATAAAAATAAATTTTTAAATTCTAAATTATTTATACATTTATAATGAGATACGCGTATACATTGATACATTAATCCTTGTATATGGAATTGTTTTTTTTTTCATTTTGCTGAGTGTTCCTAAAGTTCATTAACTCTTTCGCGCATGTTGTTCCATTTTATTCTGAATTTTTTTTTATGTATTTTTTTTTAATATTTTCGATTTTCTACATCTTTTTCGATTCCTTCTACGGCTATTTTTTGATGTTGTTTTTTTTTTGCTCAAAAATATTCTGTATGTAGGATTAATATACGCATTTTTATGTTAGATTGTGTGTATGTAAATGTGTGTATGTAATATATGAGTATAAGTATAAATATGTTTGAAGTTAAGATTTGTGTTTTTATTTTAATTTTAAATTTCTTTTCTCTTAATTTCGCGCGAAGGGAAATCATTCTACTACATTCCATCTTAAAATCATTTTAATATAAAGACTATAAAATGTGTAATGCACATATACTTATGTTACACACATAAATATTTGTATCAAGCATGCACATAATATTAATGTTTGCAGGCAGGTATACAGTTTTCTCTCGATATACGTTGGCCTTATACACGTCGCTTTGATGCTTTGATATACGAGACGTCGGCAAGCTTTTTGTTCTTCATTCTTAATATACGGCGTATGGTGTATTAAATTTTGGTATAATTTCCCTTAAAATAAAAAAATTTTGGTACAATTTCTCTTGAAATAAAAATTTTTTAGCACATTTGCCTCCTAGTTCTTAAGTTTGGTACATTACAATTTTGCTTGTCAAAAAACTGTCAAAGACATTGGCAACTTCATATGAATTAAATTTCTAGTTGGCTTTTTTATATGAAGCAACGTTCTGTCTATTTATGCGGGTACTCAAATATACATATATTTACGTTTTTCTGAGCTTAAAACCTTATTATATAAAAACAAACATTATAATATTCGTTATGAAGGTATGAATGAATTAGATGTATGAATTTTTCAATAAATATGCAATGCAAAACTATTTCCCAGTACATTTCTAATAAAAAAACGTACTTTTTCTATATGATGTTACGGTATACGCTGTTTTGATAAACGTCACGTTTGACAGGAACCAAATTTTTTCAAAAACGACGTACATATACCAAGGGATTACTGTGTATAGATAAGTTAGTATATTTAGTAGCTGCAAATTTAAATTAAGCAAAATTTTAAGAAAAATCAACAGAATTTGACTTCATATTTTAAAGATGTAGTAATGCGGTTTATAAAAATATATGGGACGACGGCAATAGCAATAATAAATACTTATGTATATAAAGTGGTAAAATTATAAATACACTTATAAGCACAATATTATTCAAGAAGGAATGATGATGATCGTGGTTATATGATGGAGATGAACACGAAGACGACAACGGTTTGAAAATGTGCAGACTAAAAACTACAATTTTTTTTTTTTTTAATTTTTACGAGTATTTCGGTATAAGGATGACGATGATTTTTGTTTTTTATGTTTAAATATTTTGTTAGTAGATTTTTTTTTATTTTTTTTGACATTATTTTGTATTTTAGAACGTTTGGGTGGGGTTCAAAATTGATTCTTTTTTTAAATTTTTATTTAAAGAACGAGAAGAAAAGAAATGTTTTCATTATTTTTGTTCTTATTTTATATTTTTTTTTGAAATTAATTTCTTCTTCTGTTTTCATCTCACGGAATTCGATTGTAAGGTTGCATCGCATCCATCCTTGCATATACATAAAATTTAAACTACATATTGTGCTTAAAATAACATAAGACTTTCAATATTTTACATTTCGAAAATTTGCGATTCTTAAGTATGATAAAATCAAATCATTGGCGATCCTTTAACAATGTGTTACACAATTAGTCATTTTATTTATTATCTAGTTTACCAAGACGTGTTAGCGTGTAGTTACTGTTATAAAATTATTTTCGGAAAAATAGGCAATGGCATTATTTTGACTAGGTTAGAATAGGTTAGATTGATAGCATTCTTTAAAGGAGAAACTATGTGAAATAGAGCAATTGTTGCATCGCCAAAATTGTCTCTTCTTACCCCTATTCCAGTCACGTCTAATTGTTAAAAAACCGCTTAAGATCCTCAATAAAGTAATCCTAGAATAATTAATTGGTAGCGAGAAGATTTGCGGGGCGGCTCATCTTCCCATTTTTTTTTAATTCAGCCAATATTTTGCAGCTTTCAATTTAGCCAAAAAAATCGAAACTTTCCACTATCTTCTTGCCGTATTAGTTGTTGTTTTTCCTATACTTGAAGTGCTACGTAGCAACCACTTAGACGTACTTAGAGCATGGCAAAACTCTTCTGTTCAAACAGAATTACAAGGCATACGTTGTACCGATTTTATTTGTCTGCATTTCAATTTATTGCGATAGGTACTGTACTCCAGGATTCACAGCATATTAACTTTGAAAAGTCCCGTTCTATTAGTTTGAGAGAACTTACAATCTAGGATCGTGGGCACATGGAAATTTCAGACTCCACCGTTATGTCTTTTGTACACATTCGTTTTAATTAAAATCTCAAATCATTTTAAAATTTTATATCAAAATAGCAACCTCTAAAGTCTATATTGTTATAATTGGAAATTAATATTAACTAAGAAAAAATGGGATCTGAAAACTGAAAATAAAAAAAAATATAATTTTCTAAAAACGATACATTTCGCATAAAATTAATGATATGCAATGTGACTAATAAAAAATGAATTCTTTTCTTAAAAATTTTCTGAGAACACATAAAAAAAGAATATGAAAAAAAAGGAATATTGCACAATTTAATATTATAACACTCTCAATTCAGGAGAGTTTTGATTAAAGGATAGGCAAGATGTTTTTATTTATTGCTGTTCAAAATAAACGCAAGTTATATTTGATTAACTTGATCAAACATAATTTTAATAATTTTTTTTAGAGCGAATTTAAAATTCAAGTACTATAAGGGATGAAATATAGGATGATAAATACAATGCCATGTTGATGAAGTTATATCTGTTGACTTCATTAGCAACACTTGGTGACAAATTTCTTCGGATTCCAGAATTTTATCAAATATATTGCCGAGTCTAATAAAGCACATTTAAATATTAAAAATCTATCTGGCTTTGTTTTTTAATATAGACATTTCTTGCAATACTTCAGTCCAAAAAGAATTGGAAGATTCATTTCCATTCAGATACAACGCATCTCTTTTGGCTGATAGTTAAATCTAGTTTGACTGAATTTAGAAGAAGTTCATTAGATTATATCCTCAAATTTACAAATATCTTTAACCGTAGATTTGATTTGATGATTCAGGCCTACTAAAATACTTTCCGAAAATCTGTTCTCCATCTAATAAACTACTGGTTCGATTAAAAGATTCCCATATTATTAAATGAGTTGTTTGCAATTGCTTTATTTACATTTAAAATTGTCCCCCTTTTTTGTTTATCCGAATCATTTATTAAAGCTGAAAGATTGTTAAACTATTTTATACAGTTCCAGGATGTTTGCTCTATAAGCTCGACCTTTAAAATGTTATCTGAATACCGACACAAGTTGATACCTTAGCAAAACATTAAAGAATGTTAAAAGAAATGAAAGAAAAAGAAGACGATGGATTAGATGATTCATTTCGTAAGTTTTGAATTTAGTTACCCGCACTTATATGAATTTTTCTTTTCATAAAAAAATTTGCATGTGAATCATGCCTTTTGAATTTTTAACAATTTTTACACTAATATACATACATATACATGCATAGATGGTATGTGTTAATGTATAGATATGTGTATGAATTATTTAGAAATTCCATTAATTGATTCAACAAATAACAATGTTAATATATTGTTTTTTAAATGACCGCACACATTTCGAGGAGGTCAAATATTGATGGTTTATTAATTCCTAATTCGTATAATAGTACCTTTGCATATGTGTGAAGTTCAATTTTTTAAAACTCTTGAAATTTGTAAGTATTTGATAATTGTGATTTTGAATAATATGCACATTCGTCTTCTCTGAATCAGCGGCTTAATATTTTCTTAACATTTATAATCCGAATTCTCGTTAATTTACTAAATTCCTACTGATATTTTCTGAGTATTGACTGAAATTTGTTAAATAATTGCAGAATTAAATTAAGTTTTAAAATAAAAGTGTTTTAAAATTAATTTTCCACCCATATTTTTTCACAGTTCTTGTGTGTAAATCACAAATTTTAAGTTTTGTATTTAAAAGAACCACTTAAGAAATATTTTTTCACTTTTGCCACATTGTAGTATTTATAGTAGGATTTTAATAGCACAGTTTGAGATAAGATTTATGACCCATTAATTTGACTTTCGTTTTTTTTTTCATTTTCCAAAACTTTAAAATCTGTTATACAAATTGTGTATTTTTGCTTTTATTTCAATGTCTACCAAAAAATTATTTTTAAATTTTATTAAGTGAATCGTGTAATCCTTTAGCGCAATGCACACATTTTATATACAACACTAAAATAATATAAAAATAAAAATATTTTCAAAAAAAAAATTTTGTGCCGACTGCCTGTTCTTAAACGTAAATACAAAAAATCGTACGCAAAAATAAAAAAAAAGAGAAATTCTTTTTATGAATTGCCGATCAATAGACGATGCTGGTAGTATTACCACATATTATATTTCAAGTTGATTGATGCAACAATTAAAGTCAAAATTTTAATGTAAAACTTTTTTGTGGTTTTGCACATTTTGTTTTTATACCCGTACGAACGTATGTTCGAAGGGTATACTAAATTTGCCTTACCGTTTGTAACGCTAAGAAATAACGGTGTTAAATATAGACTCAAGTGTATGTTTTTGATCAGCGTCAAATTCTGAGTTGATTTAGCTTTGTCTGTCCGTCCGTCCGTCCGTCCGTCCGTCCGTCCGTCCCAACGATAACTCAAAAACTAATTGAGCTAAGTTCACCAAATTTTCACAAATGATTTACTGTAGTAAGTGCCAGAACCCTATTTAAATTGGACGTGATCGGGGTACCGGTTCGGGTAGCTGCCATACAACTTTAAAATTTATTTGGCTATATCTCAGAAACTATAAAAGTTGTGGTATTGAAATTTCACACAAACGAATATATTAATAGGGCCAATGTGTGTCATAAAAGTCGTTGAAATTACTTGGCTCCCTCTGGTACCTGCCATACAACTTCAAAAGTTATTTCACTATATTTCAGAAACTATTAAAGCTATGGTATTGAAATTTCATACAAACGAATATATTAGTAGGGCCAATGTGTCTCATAAAAGTCGTTGAAATTACTTGGCTCCTTCTGGTACCTGCCATACAACTTTAAAAGTTATTTGACTATATTTCAGAAACTATTAAAGCTATGGTATTGAAATTTCACACAAACGAATATATTAGTAGGGCCAATGTGTCTCATAAAAGTCGTTGAAATTACTTGGCTCCTTCTGGTACCTGCCATACAACTTCAAAAGTTATTTGGCTATATCTCAGAAACTATAAAAGCTGTGATATTGAGATTTCACACAAGTGAATATATTAGTAGGGCCGATGTGCTTGATAAAATTCGCTAAAATTTCTTGGCTCTTTCTAGTAGTTGCCATACAACTTCAATAGTAGTTTGGCACAACCAGTATTTTGAAAAACACATAGTACTGAAATTTTGCATAAATTAATATGGTAATACGGCAACTTAAAGTCATAGTCTGCCCCATAGTTAGTTATGGCACATTAGTTATTCGCACATAGGATAACAAATTCGTACGGGTATCACAGAGTTGACAAGGTCAACTCTATTTTTTTTCTCGTTTCTTTTTTAATTTCATTGACATAATATGTGATGGTGTAAAAGGAATAATTTACATAAAGATAAAATTGTATACGTAATTACACAATATGCAATTTTTATTTAGAGAGAAGGGGCCCACTGTACGCAATTGTTATAAAATGAATATTGTGTAAGAGAAGCTAAGACGACAAATACTTGTTGTGAATGAGATTCTCTCAATATAGAAATTAATTATGAAAAATATCAGTTTTGTTTTTTTATTAATAAGATTTAAAAAAAAAAATAATAGAAAAAAATAAAAGATTTCTATTTAGTTTTGTAAATAGAGTGTCTTCAACAAAAGTACGCGACAAATTTCGTCTTCTTCATCCTGCCATGTACAGTTCTTTCTCTATAGTAGATTTGACAGCAAAGCAGTTGCATATCTTTCCAATTTTTTTTACAATTTTAACACAACATCGTTCAATTTTTCTGCCTCAGTAACATATCCGTCTCCTTTTTGGTTTTATTTAAGTTCTGTAAATGTTTTGCTTTCTTTATTAATTATAAAATATTTTATTAAATAAATATTTTTTAGGATCACAAGCAGAAACTGCTGTGTTATATAAGTATGTATGAGTTTTGAATAAAAAATTATGCTAGATGACTGAAGGAGAGAAAGAAGTAAAAGCGATATACAGTTTTTAGCTACAGTATTTTTTGGAACTAAAAAAAAAAAATTTTCCTCCCCGGCGGGGAATCGAACCCCGGTCTCCCGCGTGACAGGCGGGGATACTGACCACTATACTACCGAGGACTTGTATTTTATTCTTATTTTGATATATATGATAGTATAAAATTTTCCAAATAATTAACAGTAATGTTCTAATTTTATCAATTTACTTTTTTGTTGTTGATAGATTACATACAATCGTTGTTCGAATTGTAGCTCATACCACACAAACTGTTAGTATTACAAAAAAAAAATTCAAAATATTTTATTTCAATGAATGAATGAAATCATAAATTTATAAAGTAGTCAATCCGTTATCTACTATTATAAGTGTATTATAGTTGAAAGATAAAAACACAAAAGTGAAATAATTGAAATTTTTTTTGTTATAATTTATAATGTAGTAAAGTACGAAAAAATTCTACCTGATTTTGTGTTTACATGTACACCTACATACATATAATCTAAACATTTAGGTATACTTTTGTTATATTTGGTTTTTCTGCTTGTTTTATTAGAGATTTAGAAGAGAGAGATATAGCACAATTCCATAATAGTATAACAATATACAGTAGCATGATGATAAAAAAAAATTATAATTATGTGAGTAATAGTTTTTGAATAATAAGATTAAAAAAAAAAAATTAAAAATTCATTTGTCAAAAAATAATTTTATTGTTATTATGGTATTGGTTAAATAAAATTGATTTGGTCAGCATATAGGACTCACCGCATTTAACATTTCTAAATTTCAATATTTCTACTCTTATACATGTCTAAGAGAAATAGTTATACAAATAGGTAAAGTATTTTTTCGATACGATTATTTGAGTTCGGATTTCATTGAGTTCGGAAATGTCTATACTGTTCTATTGTAGGGATCTGACATATTTCAAAAGCTAGTCGTATTTGTCAAAGGCAACTTATAGAAACATTTGAAAAATTAGAAAAATCACAACCAGATCAACATCTCATTAAAATAATTTATTTGAATTCCTTTTACAGGGAGAAGTCCCTACTTATTTTGAAATATGAGATTAAGTGCATTATGTATTCCCTTGATGCAACGGAATCAGTAAAAAAGAAGTGAAATCAAGAAATGTGTTCAACAAGACATAAATTTAAAAAATTGCCTATGTTAAGGCGCAAATATTATTGTAGATTCTGCGATTCTTTAATAATTCTAAGTTGTTACACTCATGAAATATTAAAATTATATTAATGAAAAGTTGGTGTATCAAAGTTACTTAAACACAAATATTAAATTTTAAAAATTTAAACAAAATATTTTTTATAATTTTTATCAATTTATATATATTATTTAATTTTTTTTTTAATTTCCTAGGAAAAAACCGAAAATTCCAAATTGATTATATTTTTTTTTTTATATTCCCTGCAGACAACCTCAATATACTTTATTTTATATTTATGCAAAAGTATATACGCTATTTCTGCGATTTTGTATAACTTGTGATAATTTTGCGATACACAGTTTTCGTTTCTAAGCTTGTTTTTTTTTGTTGGTACTAAAAATTATTTTGTATTTTTCGGTATAGATATCAATAATATTGGATATACATATACATATTTGTACCTACCTACACATACAATATACTTAGTAAGTTTATTATTTAAGCATATTTTCAAAAAAAGAAATATGTAAAGTATAATTGTAATTATTGTTTTGATTTTATCGTCTGTCTGCCTTCTGTATAGAATTTAGAACGAGTTAAAATTTCGGAAAATTTCGGAAAATTTCGGAAAATTTTAGCTCGTTTCTTAGAAAATGTAGTTTTTTACAAAAAAGTTTAAGCAATTTGATATCAATATTTCACATATTTCACATTTTTTGGCAGAAAAATTTGATCATCTGTCAAAATAATTGCTATTTTAACTAATTTATTCTGTAAGTGTTGGCGTTTTTATATTTTTAGTTAATGCCATGAATAGTTTATAAATAGTATTTTGACTGCAATAAACAGCAGAGGTACAATAAATCCGTGGGGGTAACATAATCTACAATAAAGGAAAAAGTTCTTTTTTACAAAACTTTGATTCATTTTGAAATTTGTGCATTTATTTTTGTTATGGCATTTATTTTACAAAATGAAGGAAAAAATGTGTAGGTAGATAAAAGTATTGTCGTATATAAGAAAAGAAATAATAATGTTGACCCTCTACTATCTGCTAAAATATTTTTATATTTTTTTTTTTAGAAAAGAAATTAAAATATAAAGAAAACACAAAAAATTATCAATAGCCAACGAAGAATTGATATAAGAACCATGGAATATGCAATCAATATATGATTATGATGTACACATGCACAACAGCATGTCATTAATGTATTCTATATGTATAAGCAAAATTTTAGGTTATAGAAATTTTATTGTTGTTAGATCATCTTTTACTTTTTATATAATATGTATAAAATGCCTGTATAAATTTTGTCTATGTGTATGTTTGTAAATTTATCAAATTATATTGGTTAAGGATATTGTGTTTTTTTTTAATGTGCTTAGGTACAATTCCGGAAATGACTTTAATTGAATATCGGATATACGGGTATGTATTGATCCTCTGATATTGAAATATTTCTGAAATTATAATGTTATCTAGCTTACTATAATAAAAATTATGAGATATATATAGATTTATGTAATTAAAATTTAAATGAGATACTGTCCAAAATGTTGACTCTATGATTATGACTTTAAAAATAAAATAGAAAAAAACAAATTCCATATGTCTTAATTTGGACATTTAAAATTTGATAAATTACAATGTATATATGTATGTATATATGTAGATTAAAATGCAAATAATTAAATTTGACTTTGAAATTAGAGTCAAATTGATAAGAAACACATGTACACGTACGTATCTTAAGTATCTATTTTTATATATTTAATATTATGTCGAAATTGTTGAATTCGGCCGAAAATGTGTTATTCACTTGTTTACGTTTTGTAAGGTAGTAATCATGTGCCTTGCTATTTAACTCGCCAAATGGGAAAGAAGGTTAGTGACTATTATTATATTTGTGTAATGTATATTGAAATTGTCGATTTCGAGTGAGTTTATTCAGGGTGGTTCACGATATTTTAAGCAAAAGTTCGAAAATCCAATTGAAAAATTGAGTAATCTTTTTGGAAAGATGACATATTCAATGAAAAAGAATGGCAATTTTGATTTGAAAGTGAATAATAAAAGACATACACATAATTAGGCTGTAAAATTTTATTCATATATCATGTGTGTAATCATTTTCAATCATAATGCATTTTTAGGTTAATTGTTCAATAACTGTCACGATTTGGGGGAATTCTAAACAAAATTTGTGTTCAACTTTATTTAGAGATTTCGTGATTTTGAAGGAAAAGGGAGCTGTAAGAGTTTACTTAAAATTCATTGTTGTTCAATTGAATACCGTTGATTTGTAAAGAATATAGGGAGTACTTATGTTACATTTATGTATGTATGTATATTTATATACTCACGTTTACAAACCTTAATAAAATATCATGGTTATTTAAATAATTCTAGTTTACATATGTAGATATGTATATATTTATACAGAAGCAATATTTGCATGGAAATAAGGTTACGTTTTTAAAAAAAAATATGCATATTGTGAACGCATGAAATAAATATACAAACATACGTAAAAACAATTAATACAATCATAAGTACCTCTCTAGATATTTCATATATATATATATATATATGTATGTATGAAATACAATTTATTATAATAATTGTCAAGGTCAAGAAATTATTTTCAAAAATATGGAAAAAAAAATTAAACAACAAACAGCAGAAAATTTGAATAAATAAAAATAAAAGGAAAATATATGTACCTGCGTATGTATGTATGTATACATGTATATATGGTAATATGACAATGGTGTCATTGACAAACTGTAATCAAAAATTATATGTACATATACCTGAAAATTTACCTAATTTGTTGCTATTTTGAAATTAAAATTAATTTCGAAAATTTAATATTAAATGTTCGAAGATAATTTCGAAAATTATTTGTATGTATGTATATAAATGTTTTCTTTTCTTACTCAATTATGTATATTATTGTCTTGTCTTCCATTGTTACTTTTTACAGAGAAAACAATAATTTTTTTCAATTCAATTTAATTTAAATGTTTACCACCAGAGTAAAGTAAAGAGTCATTCTACTTTTTTTAATCTGTTTTTAATAATTTATACAAACATGCATAGCATATATACATGTATGTATGTGCATGATGTCTGGAGATGAATTGAATCGAATTGAAAGGGTGTTAACCCGCGTAAAAATAAATTTAAGCTTTAAAATAAGTAAAAAAAAAAAACAAAAATTAAAACGCGTTAAGCTCCCGAATCTCAATATAAAATTGGCAAACAAAAAAAATAAAAAATTTTTTTTTTTTATTATTTTTTAAGTTTTTTTACAATACATACATACATACACATAGTATGTATATATTATAAATGCATATGTTTGTACATATAAGTATTAATTTATAAAAATTGCATGACACGATGATCATGATCGCAAGCAACGAAAAATGGTAAAGATAAAGATAACAATAATGGTTATTATTGTATTAGTGTTAATGATATTGATTTAATAATAATGATTGTTGTTGAAAAAGCAAAAAAAAAATGGCAAAAGTTTTTGTTATAAATTTAGAATATTTTAAAAATTACAAGAAAAATAAAATTCGAAATCAATAGAGTTGTACATAAAATCGATTGCTCTCTCTCTCTCTCTCTTGCTCTATTCTTAATTTTTCACTCTAGTTCTGATTATTTTTCCTTTTCTTGTTTTCTTTCTTTTAATTTTATGTCCAGCAATTTTTTAAAAATTTCAAAAGGCTAAAAAACTTTCTGTATTGAAATATTCGCGTAATATTTATTTATATTTCAATATATATACACATATCTACATATCCTATTTCACTTGTGTACAAATATGCACTATGCATTTTTTCAATTTACATAATTGTACATACATACATATATGCATATGTACATTAGTTGTTACTTATTCCGCCCGTTAATAACGTTTAACATGGTTGAAACCTTTGCATTTCGTATCATAATAATTTTTAGGTTCTTATGAACTTTTCAGCTCTCTCTCTCTCTTTCCTTGTGAATTAGTTCGAAAAAGAGAGAGGTCGTAAAATGCAGTATAAACTGTGAAAAATCTTTCAGCACGTTGATCTGGGTCGGCTCTCGGTAGTATTAACCTGGATTTAGGAGCATAACTGCCGACTAATGGATTCAATGGTTCATCGGCTTTGAGCCAAGCTATTTAAAGTCAAACAATTTTTTCTCTTGATGATTCATTGGTTCGCCTGAAAAAAGCTGAGGGTTTTTTTTTTTGTTATAATATAATAAGAATAATATGTTATTGTAATAGTCCAATATACGTACATATGTAAATTTGTCGTTTTGGAAAAACCTCAAAAAAAGAGAAAAAAAGCTATAGGTTACGTACCTAAAATAAAGAGAATGTGAAAAATTCAAATTTTCATACAAAATACTTCAGCACGTCGCTTAACTGACGAGCCAATGAGTTCAGCTTATCCATAAGAAAGTGCAAATTTTTAAATTCAAAGATTTAAATACTTATTTCACTTACATATGTACATACACAACACATACATATGTATAAGTTTGTATATAAGCAAGTGTATGCATGTATCTATGTATATTAATGATAAAAATGTTCATAAAGTTTAAGATTTACTTTAGCAACATTCTCAAACTAAAAAAAAAATAAAATTAATAAAAGTTTAAAAAGAAAAAATATTTATTTTTAAGGATTTTTGTTTATTATATTATGTTTTTCTTATAATACATACATGTATATATACATATGTGTACATATATGAATACAATATTAATTTGTGTTTGTGGTGGTGATTAATACGAAAATTAAAAATCAAAACGAATTTATATGGAAATGTTTATAGACAAACTCAATGCACTGAGTATTAAAAACGCATATGAAGCTTTAAAATATTAAAAGATGTGTGCAGAAATACAGAGCCACACAAAACACATATTGAAAATTACATGACTCAATAATCTGTATTTCTGTATCTCGAACAATCTGGAGGTGGAACGTGGTGAAGTAGGATATATGCTAGTTAAGCAGCGGTTTAAATTTTTGTTTTGAGATCTTAGGAGTAGTACCTTGGTGTCGATAGACGAAACAACTTCTGCAATGTTAAGGCCAGTAGCATCGTGAAGAGGTGAATTATCAAATTTGTTAGATTCAGTGGAGAAGTTGAAGAAGCCCTGATACATCTTCTCAGGAATTTCGTTTCATGATGTCGGTTTCGAATAATTGTTTGTAGTTGTTGAAGTAGAAGTATTGGAATATACTGACAGAGTGTCAAAAATATCAAATATCGTACGCGATATAATTTCTTGTGTGGTAGGGTAATAATTTTCTATGCAAGTACTAGCTAAGAAAGGCACTCAACTACATTCGCTACATTCCCGAAATTGAAAAAATCCATTCACTACGGCTCTATTGAGCATAATTGTTAGTATAAATCCAACATAATTTGACGTTTAAAATCTAGACAAAGTGAAAAGCGAAGGTTGAATTTCTTTTTTGTTGTACCCTGAAGCAAGTTGAATTTTTTTGTGTTCCATGAAATTTGTGCAAATTTTTTTTCTTTCTATTTCTGATTTATTTCTTTTATTAAAGTGAAATTGAATCAATATAAAATTGGAAGAAGAAACTCAAATGGATAAACGAATGAATCAGTATTTATCAGTGATTTATTTATATGTGTGTATGTAAGTGGGTACATTGTGCTACATTTGTGACTTTGTGTTGCATTCATACGACATATGTATGTACTATTGTATACCTTAAGGTATACAATAGTACCTAAAGTTTAAGTGAGCTTTAGGAAGATCTTCACATGATATAGCGCAATTTTTTGGTTTATGCTTTCCCATAGATTCATGATTTAGAAAATCATTCCTGCCCTTCGTCCTTAAGAAAATTCTTTTTTCATATAATCTTGAATTGCGTGAAATTATTATTCAGACCAACTTTATTTAAATACATAATTAATTTTATGGATAAAACTAATATAATCTTTTAACTATAATCAATCAAATTTTGTAAAACTAATACAGTCACATATGTATAGTAAGTAAAAATTGCATATATAAACATACCTATGTACATATAACACATATATATATATATATTATATTTTTCTTTATAAAGTACATATATGTACATACATGGAAAGAAAATGTTTTATATAAGTAAATTTTACTTAGCAAAACAGTCATACAGGCCAACCAACAAATAAACAAATTAACAAAACAAAGAAAAAAACCCCAACAACGACGATGATGACGATGACGAAGACGACGACTATACAATGATGCGATAACGATAATAGCAAACAAGTACACTTGCACCCTCTTTTACGATATAGTTAAGTTATTTAGTTGGGATATTAACGACAAAGCAAAATAATGAGCTAAAACGGATTTTTTTCTTAATAAAACAACAAAATTTTTAATTCAAACGATGCTCGTCATTGCTTAAAACTTTTTGCTACTAACGTTGTTTAAAACTTTTTGTTATATTTGAACAGTTTGCTTCTAAACGCATTTTTAATAAATATTTTTATTAGTAAATATAATATCATCATTATATTGAATAATATCCAACTAAAAACAATTTCAGCAGTAAGCGTTAAAAGAAGTATGGGGTTGTGCGTCGTACCAATATAAATGACAATAACGATAACGGCAAGGCAATACAACGAACTGAATGAACATTGATGACTATTATAAAATGTTCAAAAAAAAAACATTTCTGCATTCCCTAAAATTACGTTAACGACATTTTGGGTCAAATATTTTAATATTCTTACGTACTTCGCTTTAAGATAAGACGGCGAAGTCCGAAGCTCGTTATAGTAAGCCGTAAAACTGTAGGATTTACAAAAGGGAGAAGGTAGACAAGAAAGTCATTGATAATCATGGTCCTTGACAAGCCAATTAAAAATAGTGTATTTCATATTTAAGTATTAGATGTATGAGTGCCAAAACCAAATTAGAAAATCACGATCCCAACAAGAAAAAGGAACATATTCAAGATACAATAAGAACGCGTTTTAAACGATATATGGATTGAACAATTATCTGTTTGGGCTGAAAATAAATTTCTAATCCTCTAAATGACGTTCTATTTAGGCCTACGCACTTTACTTTTGACCATCATTTACCATTTTGAGTATGGTTCGTCACAACGTAATACAGGGTTTACCCGTCTTCCTCTTTGCTGTGGGTTCCGACCTAATACTTGCTTAGGTATCGTATTATTCAGCCTCGTCAACATGTGTCACAGCCATCTCTACTTTCCTTGTTCCGAATTTTCCCCATATCATTCTTTAGCATCTGTTGATATATACCTATGTTTGACTGATATACGTTGTGTTCGCCAGCCATGTTTTACAGCCGTACGCTGGTACCAATTTTACACATGAATTCCATACAGGTCGTAGTCGGCCAAAGGTTATCGCTGCTGTCGATAATCTTTGGTCTATGTATTTACCCAGGTAGTTGAATTACAGGACGTCCCCAATTTGGCTATCGGCTCGTTGGATGGGCGTTGCATTTCTTCACAAATGCATGTTGTTAACGACAAACGTTCAGTCAAAAATAAAAGAAAAAATATAACAACCAAAAAAATAATAAAAATATGTACAACGCACACACATATGTACATATGAAAAAAGAAAAAAGTATAAAATCGACGGCGGATAACCAACAAGTCGTCGAGTCGAGAACATTATTTTTTATTTCTTCATCATTTTTTATACATTTTTATTGTTTTTTATTATATTTTAAGTTTTCTTCTTTTTTTCATATAAAATAATATTGTATTCATATATTACGCTTAAGTGTATATATACATAAGTACACATACATAGTTTGTGCACAAATATGCATACATACAAACACACATACTTGTAAATTCATTTTCGAATTTTGTATTTTTCATGCGAATTGGTAGAATTTTTGGTATTTGTTTCGCGTTTTCGGCGTTGTTATTTTTATTTTCGCTTTTTTTTTTCTCTTTTTTTTTTTACCTTTATACTTTTCTTTCTTTCTTTTTTAGGTTCGTTATGTTGTTGGCGGGCTATAAAAGCCTTAATTCATTCGCAATTTAGGTTTATTAAAATTTGAAGAGCGCGCAAGTCAACTTGTCTTTTAAAAGAAAAAATTGAAATAATAAAAAAAAAAAATAAAGAGAAAAAGAAAATAAAGAAAATTAGCATATTTTTCGAAATTTTTTTTTTTTTGAATTCAAACTCTAAGTGGAAATAGAAAAAAAAAATTTAAACAAAAGTTAATATTGGTTCCGTTTCGTTTCCAGAATAATTTTTAAATGTGTAATTGCGGTCAAATTATTTAAAATGTTTAAAATAAATTTAAATACCACAAATATGGATTAAATAAAGAAAACATTCTAAAATTTAAAAAAAAAATTAATTTATTATTTTAAATAATTGGAAAACAATAATTAATAAAATTGGATTTACAATATTTTCACTCTACATTTTGGAATATTAATGAAATGAAAATAAGAAGCCGAAATTTTAAAAACCAAATATTGGGACAACAATGGAATAAAAATAAAGAAATTTATTTTAATAAAATAAACTTAAATTAACTGGAAATTATGGAAATTTAAGAGTGTGACTTATAAATTATAATAAAATAAACTTAAACATTTAATTAAAATAACAAAAATTTTTCTGAACTTGTGTGGTCATTTAAAACTAGAAAAAAAAAAAACGAATATTAAAATAAACCGAAAACAAACAAATAAAAAAAAATAACGAAAAAGAGAAGAGAAAATCTAATGTAAATAAACTCTCAAAATCAAAATGTCAAATATTTGATTTTTAACTATTTTTATATTTCGCTATTTTATTTGTTGTATGTGTGTTGTGTTGGTGAGCTTATCTGTCAAAAAGTGATAATTTTTTGTTGATAATTATTTTTTATTTAGCTATTTCTTTTTCATATTTAAAATTATTGACATACATATATATATATACAAATATTTCATAAATAATTTGACATTCATAAATAAAATATGTATAAAAAAATATCAGAAACAATAATCAGAATATTATCTAACAATAACAATAAGCAAAAAAAAAATGACATAAAAATGAATTTCAGCGCAAAAATAACAAAAAAAAATAAAATTTGTCTATATTCGCTATATTTTGTTTAAATTATACACAAAAAAAACAAAAATAACATAATAAAAATTAGAATAAATAATCAAAATAAAGTTGGTAAGAGAGAAAAAAACAAGAGCAATAAGAAATCGAAATCTACTACTTAGAATTTTTTTTTTTTTTTGCTGATCAATCAGCTGAGATAATTTATAATATTTTGTTGCGATGGTAATGCTTATCGTAAATTAAATATTTAATTTTTTAATATGGTTATATAAAATACATACATATTTACAGAAATATTTGTATGTATATGAAAATGTATACATTTGTTTGGCTATTTGTATGTATGTACGAATATCGATAAAACTGTATTGTAAAGTTTTTGAATAAGTATTAAACTATTCCATACAGTTTTTATTTTCTTATTTTAAAATTGAATTTTTGTTGATTTAATAAATCAATAAATATTATTAAATAAATAAATACAATAAAATATTTAAATATTATTTACATTAGAATACATATAAGGTATACATACAAACGGATATTAATATTTGGAATTTGTTTATTTTGTATTAAAATATATATCGTAAATTTTGTAAAAATTTTTCGTAGTCCGATAATCTTATTTGCGGTCAATTTTAGAGTTATTGTATTTGATGATAGAATAAAGATTGTTAAATGTTAGTTGTGTCAGATTTGAAAACAGTCAGACTAGTTGAAACACTTGATAAAACAAAATGAAAATTGTGTTAAAAGTACGTCAAAATCATATTAAATTGAAAAATTTGTCATTTTAGGATTATCGGCTCTTCGGCAAATTTTTTTATGGAACTAGAAATTTAAAATAGAATTTAAAATTTAGTTTACAAGTAGAAGGCTTAATTCTAAATTCATTCCATATAGCTGCAAATTTTGAGGTTATGATAGCATTTTGCACAAAGATATTTTACTCCCGAATGTTAGGGTTTAATTTTAAGCATTAATTTATAACAATTTAAGTATTTAAATAATATATTCAATTTTTATTTTTAATAAATTTAAATTGAATTCAACTTTTTAACTCACTTAATATTTTCATTAAATTTTCATGCATCAATTATACAATTCCTTTTTTTTTTATTATTTTTAAATTTTTTTATTAATCATTAATTATTATTTTTGTTATTTCTTTTTGGAAACGTGATTAGCATTACCAAATATAACAAATATATAGGCGTATAATAGACAGGAATGTATTTATGTCTACATTCACATACATAATATAATTTATTTAGAAAATATAATAAAATAAATGAATAGCAGTATTATAAAATCAAAATGTTATATAAAGAAAAAGAAAGAATTTAATTAATATTCTATACGAATACGAATTGCTCATTTTATATACTTAAATATTAAGTATTAAATTTTAAATTTCTTTTGATTTTTAAATTTTTTAAAAATTTTTAATTTCTTTGTTAGTATGTAAGAGAGTTTTAAAATTAATTTATTGAAAGTTTTAATTAAAACGGATTTTTCTAAAAATAGAAAATTAGAGAGAAATTTTTGATCAGGTCTGGAAGTAGATTTTGTTTTTATTATACAAACTCATTTATTTTATTTATTATACAAATTTTTTTATACAAACTGTTATACTTATTACTCGTATTTAAATTAATTTGTTCTTTAAAACTCCATAAATTAAATGTCATATTGATATTTTACTGTATAAGTATTTCATTATAATAATTATTTCTTATTAAAGCGGTAAAACTGTTATACACATGCATACATATTTGTATTTATTAAAATGAATTAAAAGCAAAATTTACCTTATCACAAAATTTTAATTAAAAAATTAAATAAAACATATATAGGCCTTTAGTATGTCACGTAGGCATTCAAAAATTGACAAAAAAAAAAGAAAAAATCCAACATTATTTTTTTCGGGTTTTATCACTTTTCAAAATAGGTACTCGTAATCATTTTAAATAAAAAAATTTCTTATCAAATAAATTCTTACTATATTTTTATTTCAATATTTTTGTATATGAAACTTTGATATTTTTATTTATTTTTAATATTAAATTAAATATAATATTGATAAAAGTCAAATTTAAATAAGTATTTGTAATGTATAACAGTAAATAACTAATGCATACTTATAGGTATAATAATTTACAACAATATATAAAACGTAATATATAAAACATTACAACAACTGACAATATAATCGATGAATTTTGACAGAGTCGAACTAATCATATTATGTAAAATGTTAAAAAGCCACCTGTATGAATTTCTCGTAACTACTTTCAGCAGTATTTTTTGAAAGTTTACAAGAATTTCTTATACAGTTACATTTCATTTAAAAATATGCATGATTTAAAAAGAATTAATAATTTTTTATAGACAAATCAGTTATATGCATAATATAACACTATATTTATATAAGAAGTAATTTACATATACATACATTATATAATTTGCAAACATATGAAAACTTAAATTTATATTCTTAACAAGTTGTACTTTTAAATTTAAATTCTAGTTTTGAATTCTAAAAAAAAGTAGTTTCCATTTGTATGATAATTATTATCCGATATTAAATTTAAGTTAAAATTAAACAAAATAATTATGGTAAGCCGAACCAAAAAATTTAAAATGGAAACTTGTTTAAAATTTTCAACACAATTTTTTCATTTTTTTTGTTATATTTTAGATTGTATGTACAATACATATACAATAAATAAATATTATAATAAAATGTTCGATAAACAAAAAATATGAAAAAAACGACAAAACAAATTAAAAAAGGTTTATGAAAGTATAATTTCCATTGTATAACACATTAAATGCTATACTTAATGATGCTATTTTTAGATTATTTTCAATGTATTGAAGGATAAGATAACGTTATTTTTAAAATTTAACACGTATTTAATGTTAATTTATTTTTTTTTTAAGACCGTAATTCTAGTTCAGGTTTTATTTTATATTAACGAAATACACACATACATGCATGTTTATCGGAGAAAATTTGAAAGTTAAAATAAGTAGGTTTGTAGGCATATTATAAGATAATTAATGTTATACCGAGGAATTGTGGTTTTGAAGAGAATTTACTCTATATACAAAAAAGACGGTATAAGATAATTAAGTTACACAATGTTTCACACAAATTTAATACAACAATATAATTAACATAATATTTCAATATAAATATATATATAATTTTGCGTTTATGAAAATACTTATCATGTTTTTGAACTTACGTTACATAATCAAATGCATGGATACGATTTAGGTAGCTCATGTAGACATGTAATTTTTAATTTTGCAACTGTTTGATTTCAACACATACGACTGTATGATCGTGACTTTTTAAAAAATGATTGCAAATTTTCATTAACGTAATCGATTTGAATTTACGATCAAACAGTAATTGCAAAACTAAAAATTGCTTATCTGCATGTGCCCTTACTGTAAGAATTACTTTCCTTTAACATCTTTATATTAAATACACATAATTATACAAATCGTATATTAAGATCGTATATTATAAAAATACGATATTAACAATTTTTAAAAAATTATACACAACAATCGAATTTTACAATTACACATGTAGTTATGTGCATTTATAAGCATTTACCAAAATGCAAAATGAAATGTCAATTTGACTTATACAATAATTGACAATACAATTTCAATTGCTAAATAAGTCAATTGTAGAATTTTCCTATACACAAATTCTGCTAACAATTTGCAAATGAACTTGTAATTATCAGTTAAATTTTTTCTTAAATAAATGTATGTATGCATGTAAACATAATGTACGAGTATATGCAATGTCTACCAATTGCCAAAAAATAAAATTGAACAAAGACGGTAAAGTATAACTACGGAAAACAAGAAAACAAAAAAAAACATAAAAATATTAAGCAGAAAAAAAAAACATTTTTGTTTTTTATTACCTTGGATTATCTGGTTTGACCACACCTTAAGGCGATAAATGAAAATATACAAACAATACACACATATACACATTTTTATTCATAAAACAAATTAAAAAGCAAGCAAACAAACAAACAACCAAACTGAGAAAAAAAAACAAACATTAACCTATGTAACTATTTTGCACTTTCTTAGAATTTTGAAAATTTTTTTGTTTCTATGTGTTAGTAATTTTTAACGGTAAGAATACTTGTAGTTTACACACACATAATTATAAAAAAAATAATTCTAATTTTTTATTACTATTCTCAAAATTGTTACACGGGATTGAAATTTTTTCTGAACTTTTATTAATAATTTTGAAAAAAAAGCAAAAAAAAAAAATAAAAAGCTTCCTATAAAATTACTTAATAATAAAAATAAGGAAATTTCACTTTCACTCGAATATTTCAATAAAAAGTGAAAATGAAAAAAAAGAAGAACAAGAAATAAAATAAAAAAAAATACAATAAAGAAATCAAGAAAATAAAAACAACTACAAATACAAAAATTATAAACAATAAAAAAACAAAACAAAAATAGCAAAACACGCTTACAAACACATTTGTGTACAAAATATAGATAGATAGAAAGATAGAGAAGGCATCAAACAACTTTTTAATGTGTCTAATCTAATAACCTTGAACTTGAACTAGACCGAGAATAAATTTTTTTTTGTCTTTATTTTCTCTTCTTTGTTTTCTGTTTGTTGTTTTTTTTCTATTTTCAATACAATCTGTTGTATGGTAGTATTTTTCCTGTTATTTTGTTTTTAGTTTTTTTTTTCTTTCTTTACTGTTGCTATTGCCGTTGTGCACCTATTTTTTTTTTCTATTTCTATTTCTAGTTTTTTTTTTGTTTTATTTGCTTTTGTTTTTTTTTTTATCTAATAAAATTGTGTTAGTGTGCTGCATGAAACATTGTACAGGGTTACCAGTAGTTCATGTTATGTTGAAATTTATTATGCTTTTGTTAATAATATTGTGAAAGGAATTTTTGAGCAAGTTTTTAAATTAAAAATTTGAACAATTGAGATTTATTTGTGTAGGTTAAGCAGGTATTACAAGAAAATTTTAGTTATTAGATAGTAGAATACGGGGGTATACGGTAGATAGTAGTAAATTATGCAAGTATATATCAGATATAATTAGATGCATTGCAAGTATGGGAATTAACAGTTTGATAATAGTGTTTACTGTATTCCACGATCTCTTCTCTAAAAAATTCAAAATAAGAGACAGTCTCTTTTTCTTTCAGTCTCTTTTTTAATCAAAATTCAAAAAGAGACTGAAATAATTTAGATTTGAAATGTGGTATAAAAATTATAAAAAAAAACAGTGTAAATTTTTGCATATATTTAGGCTCTCTATTTATTTATTTTTATTTTTCCTATAATACACTACATAAATATGATTATATTAAAAAAGACCCTTTGGTTCGCGACTTGTGCATCAAATTTTGGCTCTCTTTCTGAATATTAATCATTGAAATTGTTAATATGTAGATTTAATTTAGAACTATTTCTTTTTCATAAATTGTGAAAATTTCTCAGTAGTTGCTTGTATTTAATTTTGAAAACAATCATTCAATGGCGTCTTATTGCAATCATTCAAATATTAAGTAGATATACGAGTTTCAATATTATGTGATCTCTGGTACTCTTAATTATCTTTTGTTTTAAGTAGGAAATTAAATTTTTTGCTATATGTACACACTTGCATTATAATTTCAACATATACACATGCAATAACAAAATATTTTGTATTTCTATTGGTATTATAAAAGGTTAATCATAATTCACAAAACTATGAAATTGTAGACAAAAATGTAAGAAAAAGAAAAAAATTAATAAATATTTTCATTCATTTTCAGGAAATTTTTTTTTATCTATAGTTTATCCACATGTTCACATGTATGTATTTGTGAATATTTGTAAATATATGTATGTAAATATGTAGAATCAATGTTGAGCAACATTAACATAAAAAAATAAGAGAAAAATTTGTTTTGAAGACAACAAAATTATGTTGGTGATATTTGAATAAAATGAGAGAAAAAGGAAGTAATAATTGGGATAAATCTAGCCTCTACTAGGCTTTGTCTGTTCATTTTCAATTTTGAATTATTTATTTCCAGACATAGCCTGAAAGAGGTTAGGTATAACTTGATTTTCAACATCATAATACCAACAAAGTTTTAAAAAAATATTCTTTTTTTTTTTAAGAAAATTGAGTAAAATTACGGTATTTTTCTATGAATGAGATTTTTTTGTTTAATATTTTTGATTTATTTATTAAAATAAATGTAATTTTAAAAAAATGTAGGTAATTATTCAAATGTATACATATATATAAATTATTATGTATATTTATATTTTGCTGTTAGAAGTGCCTAACCGAAGATTAGTCCATAGTAAGTATGTATGTACTTCAATAAACACATTGTTTAGGATCAAATGACTTAAGTGAAATTATTAAGTATTACCGAATGCATTTTGACAATGTCAGGTATGACATTTTTAGATATTTTAAAATATTTATTTTATTATTTTAGGAATTATATGTACTTTCCATGGATAAATAGAAAAATCAAGGAAGACTTTTAATATGGACTGAACTCACTCAACACAAAAGGAAATGTCAGAAAGCGCTATGGACATTGGCGGACTGCAATCATTTTATAAAATATGAAAACTGTTTACTAAAATTATATAAAAATTTTGTATTTAATCTAAATATATTTTAAGACATTGTTGAAAAGAATAATAATAAAGTGTCAAACAAAATATTTTAATTTTACATTTAAATAATTTAGGTTAATAATTATTGCACGGAAAAGGGTTAATAGACTTATTTTTTTTATGTGCCAAAAGAATTTTCAATTTTCGTATTTCATATTTTGTATTAGTCATGCCATTTTGTTTATTTTGGCGTTTACTACATTTTGTAAGACAAGTGTCGATATGAAGTGTATTTGAAGTCACGTACTTAGTCATTGCCAAATAATGTCGCTAAAAAGTTAATAATTATTTTTCATTACCACAAAATATCACAACAATTAACAATAAGATGGAAGAAAAAAAACAAAATTCATTTATTTTACATACATGACATACCGACATTTGCACATACTTACATTATGTTAAAATTTCTAAAGTACAAAAATGATTCACAAAATATCACAAAAATTACGTCATACCATAATGTTTCCGAATTTCATTATTAGAAAATCAAAAAAAAGAAGAGTTGTAAAATTGAAAAAAGGAAACTCAACTACCCACTAAATACATAGTTTCTTTAAATATTAGACAGAAAAAGACATAAGTATAATTATCATTTTGTATGTATGTTAAATTATTTCATATATTGCATGGCATTGGTGAATAAAAGTATTGTAAATAATATTGTAGGTTGAAAAACTTATTTTACTTTAAATCGAACCCATGCGACATATTTTCAGAGCTATAATTTTGCCATAACTTTGAAAGCTTTGTGACAACTTTTCTTGCGACTAATTCTTACCGACAGTAATTTTGAAATTCATGGTTAAAGAACGACATTACAAGCTAGCTCGAAAATTTGTATAAAATGCTTTAAATATAAGATTGTGAAATAAAACTAAAGTCATTAATTTCTTAATGTGAATTCGGTCTTAAGCTAATGTTGAGAGAGCAACTTGCACTTTGATTTTCAAGTACAATGCTAAGTTTTTCTTGGCACTGTACAAATTTATATTGAAATATATGATTCTCGATGATGTACATATTTATTTTCTGATAATAAATTGAAAAAGTGACTTATTAATTAATAAACACTTCGATATTAGAAAAAATTGTTATCCGGCCCGCGAACTGCAATTTTTATAGCATTTCATTTGTTGACAAGTAAGTAAGTATATACAATGTTCCATTTGTATTAAATAATTAAATATGTCTGTCTCAAGGTATTTAAATGACGTGTTCGTTCTTTTAGAAGTAGAAGATCAAAAAAAACAAGAAGAACAAAATAAAATATTCTTTCAGCTGGGCATGTGAGAGTATTTGGTCAGCGGAAGCAATTGAATAATTTTATTGTGCTTATTGCTTCTAAAATAATTTATTAGATTTGCTTTGTGTATTTGTGAATAAAATTTCTAATATGAAATAAGAAAATATAAGATAATTTTATAACCCATAAGACAGAAGCGTATATGAGGAATGTCAGATTCATACATACCTACATATACACTTGTAAATATTAAAAGATTTATGAGATTTATGCCACCTGATTGTAAATGATAAATTTTTCAAATTGAACTTTTTCTTACAAACCACAGACAGTGTGATTTAAAGCAATAAAATAAAATTTAATGTTTTTTTAAAAGAAATCGTGATTTTTAAGTAAAAAAAAATTTTTTTTTTTTAGACAATACAAGGTTATTAAAATTTTTATAATATTCAATGATTTTTGAACAATAGATTTAAAATTTTAATTTAAATAATTTTAGTAAAAAAAAATTTTTGATATTAAAATGTGAAAATCATAAAAAACATTAAAAATAATGAATTTATAAATTTCGGAATGAAGTCATTAATTATACAAAACAGAAATATTGTAAGTATTTTTTGATTTTGTCGCCAGAGTACTTAGATTTTAGACGAAAGCTATATATGGGCAAAAACTATAATATTACGTGTACCGTTTATAATATGAATAGGTAAATTTATCAAATATGGATTGAGGTTTATGTTGTAATAAAATTTGGACAAATTTATGGTAACTGTACATAGTTACTAAATGTGTGGTGTTTTTGTTTTTCTAATATGATTTCCGTATATCAATGAGTTTTAATATGATTTTGTTTCGTATTCTGGAATGAGGTCGTTATATTCTTCACATATAAGTAATTATATCTATAGATATGTGGCTCAAGAAGTTCCTTACTCCAATCATAACGAAGTTTAATTCAGAATTCATTCTGCAGATGACATTATTAAGTGAGTCTTCTCCTTCATTTACGATTTAAAACTGTTTATATTAGAAATATATACATATATGTATGTATACAGAGAAATCATATTTAAGTATTGACAATGAATATCGAATTCTCTTGTTGTCAAGTCGTTGAATGTTCTAAACCATTTTTATGACACGATAAGCTAAACCTGTATTTGAGTTATTCTGAAACAACAAAAACTTTTAGCTGACTTAGTAGTAGTACTTTTTTTTGCAGAATCACCCTATGAAACGCTGAATACAGTGACATAAGCATTGGATTGTGGCAATTAAAAATAAATATACTTGATGCTCTCTACTATGATGCACAAATGACCACATTCATTTCAAGATAGAGAATGTAAATGTTTTCTACATTTTGCTTTCTATATACAGGTTTTGAAGAGGAAAGGAATTAAATTAACAAGACGCTTAAAATAAAAAGCTTAAAATAGTAGCAGATTGTACAGTTTTTCGCAAGAGAACGAACCCTTGTCTCATGAACGAACCGAAACGCAGTAAACTTAACAGTCCTTGTTCACAAGAAACATAGAAAAAATAGATAAGTCTGTGAAAAGGTCAGAGTATTTCCGTCAAATCATAACAAAAACACTATCCAAATTAAGATCAAAACAAACAAAAGAACTACTGAACAAATTGCTAAATTCAGAATCGTAGAAAATCACTCTATATCTCGTTTAGCAAAATAATCATTAAATTAAAGATAATTTTAAAAAATTCCCAATGATAAATTTAAAACATTGCATTCAAAATTAAAATTAATTGTCTCTGCTTAAAATTGATTAAAACATGTAAATTTACTAAAGCTTTTGTTGTTTTAATTTCCCCTGATTTTATGCAATATAATATAAAACTTGGAATGTGAAGTTTCGCCTAAATATATGCAAATTTTTTATTCACAATTTTTGAAAAAGAAACATTTTGATATTAATCATGGCGAAACGAATTGGAAATGAACTAGGGCTGTTAGTATTATTTTTTAAATTTAAATTTAAAAATTCAAATAAATTCACCATTACGTTTGAAAAGTGTTACCATACTATTCATAAAAGTTATTAAACAAATATTCGGTTAGCGAAATGAATAAAATATAGAAAATATGAAAAAAATATTTATATTAATTAGAAGTGCAGTGTTAAAATGCCAAAGGTACACAAAACCAAGATTATTAATAAATTTATTTCTCGTAAATAATATAAAATGGTTAGATCAAATTAATGGGGTTACTAAGGTGGACTGTGCTGTAAATTTGTAAAATAACATTAATAAAAATAAAAAATGTTTGCTAGAATCTACATAAAATAGTTACTTGCCCATTACAGTCAACCGAAGTTTTACCATTAAAATGAGTTTGATGTTTTTAGTGTACGTGCTCGTTTCTACTATTCTAAAGCAGGAGACGAGCACATACACTCAACTCTATATTTGTTAGTTTTTTTCGGGATTTTTACTTTCAGACAAATTACACAATTTTTGCTATGATGCAAAGTAATTAGACTACCCATACAAGAATAACGTAAGAGTGTAGATAAAAAATTCTAGTTAAATGGATGGTAAAGAATCTTTTGAATATTTATAAAATTATTATAGAAACAATCAAGATAAAATTGAATACAATAGCTGTTCCTTTAATTTTAAATAATCTTATAGAAATATGATTGAAACAACGCATACACCAAAAGTATACGTGAAAATTAACTCAAGGTTTTTATTCTTTTAAATTGCATTAATATGTTTTTTATGTGTTTTTATCGTGAGTCTTAGCATAATTAAACAAAGAAAATGACTGTAGTTAGAAAATGCACTTCAAAGGTTTGTGCAAGCTTTTCGCCATGCTATTAATTTACAACATTGACACCAATCGTATTATTCGTTCTATGCTAAATATAAAAATAATAAACAAAATTTTTTTTTTAAAGTTCTGGTGTTGAAAAGTGCAAAAGATGCTATTTTAATTAATTAAAAGCAATCATAAAGTACAAATTATATTTTATTCAAATATTTCTGAAATAAAAGCCTTCTGTTTTAATAATAATAATTAAAATAAAGGACAAATTGTGATGAGGCACTAATTACGATATTAAATTTTATAATTGAAAATTTTCATTTCCTTTTGTAATTTATCAAAACTTTGTATACATTTAGTTAAAGTTCGCTAATGTCTGAGGTTCACCTAGCATTTTGGACATAAAGCGATAATGCTTTCGTTCCATATTTTCATTTCTTCCCTTTACCTTCAACGTTCCCTTTAATAGGAGTAAAACAAGCTTAAGAAAAATTATATACGGGCAAAAACTGACACACAGTATCGAAAATTTAACCTTTATTTTCAATTCAAAATATAAAGCCATCTGTCGGAACGAAAGTGTGTCATAAAATATTGTAATATATTTCGATTGATTCATTGTGTAGGCTGATGTCGACGGGAGTCATTTAGTGTGCTATATACACAGAGCTGTAAGTGTTATAAATGGGAAATGGATTAAACGGAAGAATTGAATTCCTCTATCCCATTCTCTTAATTTTTAGCACTTTTCCAAAAAATTTTTTGAAAAAAGTGCTTATTAGTTTCACTCTGTCCGTCCGTCCGTCCGTCCGTGGACACTTTTTTTGTTTACAAAACTTCTACACCCTTGAAGATAGAAAGCTGAAATTTCATATGTACATAGACCTTCACTAGAAACTTATTTCCGTAGAACAAAATTTTTACCTATCTCCCCCCCTCTAGAAGTTATACCCCCCCAAAACCCTAAAAATGGCCTTTTTTAAATATTTGTTACAATGAAACCATAAGCATTTTTGAAATTTTTCAAACGCAGAAAGGCAGTGGCTTGCTTCCCCTAGCGCGGTATACTATAGTTAAACTTTAGAAAAACAAAATGGCCGTTCAAATTTACCGTTATCTAAAGGTCTTTTTTTCCAAATTTTTGATCTCGTTTTTCTTCTAGGTCCTAGTCTGTAGAAGATTGAAATTTTAGGGGATTTTAGACCTTAATAAATAGTTTATTTCGTTAGAAGAAAATTTTTTTCCATCTCCACCCCCTCTCCAGTTATCGCCTCTTGAAATTCGTAAAATTTGAATTTTTGACACCTTATATTTCCGAAACCGCAAGTTTTTTCAAATTTTTATAAACGCAAAAAGCTAACGGTAAATTCCGTGAAATTAAAAAATATAATTATTTTTCTTAACTCACACAATTAAACCTTAAAATAGAGCATTATGTTAACCCCTTTTTATATTAATTTTTGCTTAATTTCAAAGACTGCATATATGCGTCATCCTAAATATAGGCAATCCTAGAAATAGTTTTATATATGAATGAAAATAATTTTAATAGTGTGGTAGGTACACATAGATTGCATTTAAAAGCAGAATTTTCACTTGTTGAAGGGAAAAGTGCTACAATACAAACCATTGGTTTGACCCAACTTTATTTATTCTACTGATTTTCGACTTCCTATATAATGTAGATGAACATAGGGCGTCATTTTATTCTGTTATAGTTAGAATAAAATTATATGTAATTATACAGGAAGAAATCTACATAAATCATGTTGAATATAAAAAATTCACACTAATTTATTATAATTTATACTTTAGTTAATTGATATTTTTTTCGATTTAGAATTAATTTTAATTATAATTTATTTCATCTTAATTATTTTAACTCTTATTATTAAGTTCGTGTACTTTATAACTTTACTACTGAATTGAGGTGAATAATAAAATAGTAAAAGCTATCATCATTCATTTTATTACTGAATTTAGTTGAGTTGATGGAATGGTTGTATGCGGTACTTATTTAATTGTTATATTGATGCTCTAAATTTAGAGGTACATAATCTTTTTATATATGTATATGTAGTAAATCTTTGCTTCTAGTACTCTTTTGATGTATTTCATTTCTTTTTTCCAGCACTGTAGTCGAATAAATATGCATCTGAAGAACTAATTTTATATTGATAAGATCTTCTATCAACAAAACTTCATTTGTTTTATGAATGTACTTCGTTCTTTCACCTCAAATGTGGTTGAATAAATTTTTTAAAGCCAATTGTTCATGAATCATGCCTTCGGTATTTTACCCAAAGGGTTTAAGAATCAATTTGACAATTGGACCAATTATTAAATTTGTATTGAATGGCTAGATATTCGGTACGAAAATGTTATTGTTATATTAAGTTAAAAGAATTAATATAAAGAATGTTTAAGTGCTCATGAAAAGAAAATTTGTGCTATCATTTGTATTTTAAAAAACAATGCATAATTTACCATAAATTTTTCTAGGAAAGAAAATAATTTTAACAAATCTTGGCAAATCAAAATTGGGTAATTTGATTGGATAAATTTTTAATAATTTCAATATCTGAGTATTGGTTTCTATATAAAACACACAAACTTTTAATTCATTATGGCTAATTTTATGGCAACGAACTATTAATAACGCCACTTTTTATTATTATTATAAGTAGAATTTTAAAAATTTAAGCGCGTGTTAATAAATTTTCATTTCAATTGAAGAAAACTATAGCAAGGTTAAAAATATACACACACGATCATAGTATAAAAATAATTTTGAAGTTTTCTATATCCAAAAATAAACAAATAAAAAATATGACATTAAAATTTGACATAAGGGTAGGTACGTTTTCAGTTGCATAAAAGTTAAAAAATACAAAAACAAAAAAAAAATGTGCGTAAATTTATCAAAACTATTTAACAGTAAAACCGCGTGATGTAATTACGTATAGGTCTTGTTATACTTGAATTTTTTTTTGGGTATATTTTTTTTTTTTTTTTTTCAAATAGCTGGAGGGTAAAGAAATGTTGACATTGGAAATAAATAAAATGAATATTTTTTATTCGGAATTGTACATACATACAAACATATATGTATGTATGCAAAACATTAATATTGGCAAATAAAAATCCAATTTTTTAAGTGATATAATTTTAAAATGTACCGATAGAAATTTGTGAAATGGGTTTTTTTTCGTCATTAATGCATTTTTATAAATGCAAACTGTCGGCTGAACATTATCGGCTTTAATTTTATAAATTATCATTATTTTGTTTACATAAATTTGACATTTAGCCCTTAAGCCGATTGCACATTTTTCATTATTTACATATATCATACATACTCATAATGTGATAGTAGAGCTAAATATTTTAAAAATTATATATTGTGTGTGTATGTGAATTTTGGATTTTTCGGTAAATATTGAACAATTATTAAAACAGGTAAAATTAATTTTAGCAGTTAATAAAGATACAAATGATATTTTAACTTTTGAGTTTGAAATATACAAAATCTGTCAAATTGCACATTTTGTATTGAAATTAAATTTTTGTTGTATTTTAAAAACAAATTATTAAATAATGTAAAATTGTTAATGTTCTTGCATACTACTACGTCAACGTCATGAGTAATTCTAAGGCCTTGTTAAGTTTATCGTGACAACCGCTGTCATACCGTTCTGGATTGTTTTTTTTATAGATGAAAATTAAACATCAATACAAAAATTAAACAAAATTATATTTAATATTCTTGTTTTTTTTGTTTTTTTAATTCATATACAAACATACATACATACTAGTACTTATTAATTAAATATATTTATTATAATATTTACAATTTCATAAATAACTCCAAAACACTTTAAAATCTAAATTATTTGAAATCTAAATTGTATTTGAATTTTTTAAATATTTAATTAATTGCCTAAATCTTTTATTTTTGTTTCTCTAAATTAAAGCATTTTACTGTTAGAATTCAGAACCTTATTTCATAAGATTCTTAGTCTATAAATTTACAAATTTTGTTTTATAAACAAATAGCATTATTTTATATTATAATTATTAAATATATTATTAAATTTATTTCTATATAAATATTTACATATATGTGTAATAAATACATATATGTGTAACATTATTACATATATGTAATAAAAGTTGTTAAAGATTTTTTTATATTTTGGGAAAGTAATGAGTTCGCTATTGCAAAAATATTTTGGTATATGTTTTTTCATCACAGTTTTTTTTTTTAATATTTAATTTTATAATCGTGCAAAATCGAGTTTTATTTAATTTCTGAGTGAAATTTATATGCAGATTTATGCAACTAGACAAAAAACCAAAAATTTTTATGAAATAAGATTCTGCAGAACCATTCTTAAAATATTATTAAACAACTTCTAAATATACCATTATTAAATAAATTTTTTTTATGTAGTTCTAGTTATATATACAAATTTGAAATCTTAAAAATAAAATCCTTTTGAAATGGGCATAATGTCAAAAATAATGGACGGGACGGAACATGATTTGTGTTTGCATTTGTCAATTATTAACAGCTGAACCTGGATAAATAAGAAATTTTTATTATAGTGAAATTATTTGCTCTCTCTCGAACAATTTGACAAGTGACATTTCTTCGCAATCTCCAAGTGCTTCTTATTTGAGAATATCCTTCTCTAATTTGTTGAATTTTTATTCGAATGTATGGTGTATATTTAAGACTGTTTAGGTAGATTGTTTTTTTTCTGATTAAAGAGCCGAAATTACTCCCAAGAGCTGACACTTGAAAAAAAAAACGAATGTCAGCCCCTTAATTAATTTTATACCAGAGTTAATTTTATACTGGATCAACTATTTCAATCTGTTTAATCTCGAATATTGAAGTCGTACAAATTACAAATTATTTCTGGACGCATCTGCATATAAGTGTCAAAGTATTTAATTTGATATTATTTTATTTTGGATATTATTCTTATAAACCCTATTATTTTTTTTTTCACATTTTAACTATATACAATTAGAATTTTATACATTAATAATAAATTTTAAATATTTTACATAATATGTACACAGATACATATATACAAATTTCATATAAATTTTTATTTTCATTGTTTATTGCTTTTTTTTTATTCTCGCCTTGTTATTTTAACTCTTAAACCATCTTTCGGTCTTAGAATTAATTCACCTAGCAATGTTAAATCTTCACGGCGATCAACCGCTTCAATTTTATATTTTCTTAAAATAGTTGATAGTACACATTTTTCTTCTAATATTGCAAATTTTTGTCCAATACAATTTCTTGGTCCAGCACTAAATGGTATATAAGCGAATGGATGTCGTCCAACACAATTTTCTGGTAAGAAATTATCTGGATTATATTGTTCTGGATATGGAAATACATCTGGATTTCTATGTAACATATATGTTAAGATTATAGCTGTTGTACCAGCTGGTACTGTATATGGTCCAACTTGTATATCTTCATCAATTGAACGTGCCATCATTGGTACACTAGGGAATAAACGTAATGCCTCCTTTATACAACATTCTAAATATCTCATATCTAATAGATTTTTCATTGTTGCTGGACGTTCTTTATCATCACCAAATATTTCATATAATTCTTGATAAACTTTTTCTTGTACATCCGGTCGTTCACCTAATAAAAATAATGTCCATGAAATAGCTGCTGATGTCGTGTCATGACCCTCAAACATAAATGTATCAACTTCTTCTCTAATATCATCATTTGAGAGTACGGTGTCATTTTTTGATGCTTCAATTAATAAATCTAAGAATGCTAAACGTTTCTTTTTACCTAAATCATCATATAGATCATATTCATTATTATTATTATCGTTATTATTATTATTATTATTTTTCTCTTTTTGTGCTTGAATTTCAGCTTTACGTTCTCGAATTACTTTATATGAGAATCCATGTAATATTTCAACATATTTTTGATGTAATTTATAATTTTTTGTCAATTTAAATATTGAATCAAATTGTAACCAAATTTTCATTTGACGTTCCTGTATAATACTACCAATACCATAAACAGCTTTAACATATTCTGATTCTGAATTATCTTGTGCATGTATACTACGACCCATTGCTGTTTCACATATAATATCTAATGTACATAGCGTTACATATGGAAAAATATTAAATGAATTTGAATTTAATTCTTTATCCAATTTATTTGCTAATATAACACTTTGTTCATTAAAAACATCAATAAAATCATCTAAGATTTTAAAATGAAATGCTGGTGTTAAAATTTTCCTTCTTGTATGCCATTTTTTACCAAAACTTGTTAATAAACCAGTACCTAACCAGGCATGTAAATAATCATAATCCTGTGATTTATCAACATATTTAATACTATTTAATATTGGTTCAACTGTTTCCGGTTTAAAGAACATAACATATGGGCTAGTACAGTTCCATGTACGATTTAAACCATAACGATTACCCCATAATTTTTGCATACCAGATATACGCATAAATAATTCATCATGATCAACTTGCATTTCAACTGAATTACCTAAAAATGGTAATGCTGCTGGACCAGGAATTTTTTCAATTAATTTAACAAGCCTGGCACGTCTTCGATTATATGTTATTAAAAATATTGTTAATGTTGTAATTAATATTAATGTTATTGGTGAAAATGATGTTAAAATTTTTCCTAAACCCGTTAATAGAACACTACGTGATGCTAATTCCAACATTTTGTTAAATTTTTTTTTTTTTTGATTTTTTTATTAAAAATTCTATATTTATTTCATAAAAAATTCTTTAATTATTAAAATTAACACTTAATTAATTTTTTTTTCTAAATTCTTATTCTTCTCTTATCACTAGAAATTTTTAAAATTTTTTTATAATTGTTGTTTTTTTTATTTTATTTTTATGTAATTTTTCTTTTTACAAATAATTCCATTGAAAAGGAATTAATAAAAAAAAAAAATCCAAGATCCGAATAGAAAATAATTTAAAAATCGCGGAAACAGATACAAAACGCTTAACCGCGGCGGCGCTGTTATCGATAAACTCTAACTAATCTCTACAAACGACCAAATAAATCTGACTGATCAAATGTACCAAACATTTCAAAAATACCTTAAAAAAAACAAAACAGAACAAAACGAAACAAGAAAAATCAACAAAATAATTTTTTGTTTTTATTTTGTTTTTTTTATTTTTTCTTCTACTTCTGGTAGCCGTGTACCCATGTTTCTTATTATTGTGTGCTTTTTCGATGTACTAGCAATTTTTGTTGTTTTTGCTTTTTCAAAAAAAAAAAAAAAACTTTAATAGTAAAAATTGTACACAAGAAAAAAAGAAGAACAAAAAAAAAATTGGTTGAAAAACTAAAAGAAGTAACAAGAAAATTTTTTGATTTTTTTTTATTAAGCCAAGGTTAGGTTTGATTTTTTTTCAAATGCAATGAAATTTTATGCAGTGCGGGAAACGTTTACCTTGTTGAAAATAAAAAAAAAAAAAAAATCGAAAATAGCAATAAAAATCTTACACTCTAATGCATTGCACGCGCAAAACTGTGTTGATTATTTAATAATAAATATGAAAATAGAGAGTATGACAGACAGAGAGAGAGAGAGAGAGAGAGTGAGAATGTGAGAAAAATTTTAATAAATAATAATTTTAAGTGAAAAATTTGTGTTCGGACAAAAATAATATTTTTAATCACTTTAATTGTAGAAATCAGAATGGAAAGGTTATCTAACAGTTTATAGAGTGTGTACGTGAAATTAGGAGAATATGTAAAAAAAGAAAATCTGGATCGTACGGTGCACTCATACGGGTATTTTTTGATTTTATTTTTATAATTTTTAATTCATAACATTTTTCAATTGTTCAAATGTCTTTCTGTTAAATTAATTTCAAAATTTCAAATATTGCAGGGTTACTATTTTGTGACTGAAGTAAAGCAACAAATTAATGGACTGATAGGTATATGACAGCAATTTAAAGAATTAGGAAAACTTGGAATTTTAATGCAAATAAGATACAATAATCATTTTAGCAACAGTCATTTATAATAATTAAGGAAACACTTTATAATAATAACGAGAATTTTGTAAGTAAAATTAATACCTATATAAGAATTATTAAAATCTAATTTTATTAATTTTTTTTTTCTTTGGAATTTTAGAATTTCATCTTATACAAATGGCAATTTTTGGCAAACAAGTTTACAGAACAATTGCAATAGTATATGGCGCACGTAGTACGTATATTGCTAAAGTACATTATATATTTTTGTAGAGAAAAGTCCTTGGTTCTTAAAATATATGTTTGGAAAAAATTAATTTCGAAGTTTAGATTCAATAAATTAATTCATGTCTTTGGAATCATGTAAGGCGAATATTGATTAAATTTTGACATGATTCTGTTGAAAGTATAAAAATTTCAAGTCTGGCAGGCTACCTTATCTATAGGGGTTTGTTTACGATATTATGTACCCGTCTTATACTCCTCCTAGGGGTGAGAAAATAAACAATTGAGGAACTATTTACAATCCCGAAACTTATTCGGGAATATAAAATAAAATTTTAATCACGATGACAGATTCATTTCACTACAGCGAATCTGGTTTTTATAAATAAATAAGAAAAGCAACACAGATTTATAATTTACATTGACCAACCCCAACAAAATATTTTATAACATTTTATGCGTTTGAGAAAGTGTCAACTCCCCATAATATGAACTGGTAATATTGGAATGGGAATTCACGGAAATCACATTGGACAAAGACTATATTTTTTGTAAATGGCTGTTGATTTTTACGTTCATAATATATTTGATTTAAAATGTGGTGAGTTTTTCATGCTTTCATTATAGTTTACCAATTTAACCTCAATTTAAATTTATTTATTATTTTACTAATAATTTAATTTTAGGTTACAATAACAAATTTATTCATTATTAATTTTTAGTTCTAAAATTAAATTTATGCCTTTTTAAAACAGAATTCGAAATTTTTCGAAATTTTCATTATCTATTCATAAAATATTTAATGCAGACAACATTTAAAACCCCATCTAATGTTAAGAACTAACTTCACCTTCATAGTAATATTGCAATTAGATAATACTGTGAATAGCATGTTGGGCTTATGCAACAGCGTGTGTATATTTTGTACCAATTTTTTAATTAAAAATAATTATTAAAATTATACAATTTACGTATACAAAGGTGTTGAAAGCTGCAATAGCAATTTGAATTTCAAAATTTTTTTTAGTTTCTTATACTAAATGCAGATTTTAAATAAAAGAACTAAAAAAGCTTTTTCTGAAAGGCGTTTGAGAATTCTTTTATTTTTTTTCGTTGTTCTTCGCATATTACAGGTTAGTGACCCGCGAGGTTTAATTTTTAGCTGAATGTAAAATCATTTTTTTATTTTATTATTTTTAATATGCTAATAAATATATCAGATACGAATATTAACGCTCTTATACGAGTATATATATGTAAATAAATTCCACAATCTCAAAAATTTATAAAAAGGTTCTTAACACTTTGATGATTTTTTTTCTCTCAATTATTTGTTTAATGGAACAAAGACTTTTTGTCTTATTAATTAAAATTTAATAATAAAACAATAAAAAACAAAAATAATTATCTAATAATTTGTTTGAAATTATGAGAAAATATTAAAGGTGTTGTTGGTGATATTTAAATTTTAATTACACACGATTTTAAGTGTGCGACATATAAAATCCACAAAAAAATTCATTCAATTGTATACAGGTGAATCGTGTAATTACAAAGTAATGATCGTTTGGATTTCTATTGTCTTTGCGGCCAGAGAAATAAGAAAAGGAAAACAAAACAAAAGAAATGTTTTAAATTACCGAAAACATTATGAATAATACAAGAAAACAACAAAAAGTAATCATATAGGTTATGAGTTTTTACATATGTACAAGCATTCGTACACATGTTTAACATAATATATTTCCACCTATATTTAATTACGCAATTCAATGTCACACTATGAGATTTTTTAAGATGTAATCTAACATAATGTGAAAATAGATGAAGTTGTTCTGAAAAACTTTAGGATATATGTGTTGAATTTTTTCATTTCTATACGAAATTTTATTGATAGTTGTCAAAGATTTCATTATTTATTTACAATAGATGTCGCTTAATTCTTATAGATATACAATTTTCGAATAAACTTGAAATTTCTAAGTTTTGTGTTTTAAAAACGTAAAATTTTGATTTATTAGCTTTGTATTGTAATTCTTTTTATTTTCTATTTTAACAGTAAAAGTGGGTTTATACTTCGGCTGCCCAGTAATCAAGAAAATCCTATTGTATGCAAACAAAAATTTCAATTTCAACTGGTTCCAGAGACCTGATGGATAAAATGAACAAAACCTGTCGGAATAAATGTATATAAATATTTATTTGTGTATACTCGTTTCAATCTTCAGACTGGAGCTAAATTCCGTTTAATTTAAAAATAAGTTCCGTAAAAGAACTGTCAAGCTATTACAATTTTGTTTATTTCGCGGCATGGTTAGTGTTACGAGTGGATGATCGGTTTCATTATAAAAATTGTTTTGTTCTCCTATGAGTATTTCTATGAATATAAACGCTAAAGTTTAAGATATTTTCTTTATGTATGTCTACCGTAAAAAGGGGTAAGAAAAACGAAGGCAATTTTATTTGCATAGATTTAAAGTAGACAAAATGTACATTAGTTAGGTACTATATGTAGGAATTTTGTCATGGGTACATATAAGACAAACTGCGACATGGATTCAATCAAAAATTTCCGTATTGTGATTGACCTAAAATTTTACAAACCATAAGAGTTTTGATAAAACTTCACATTTGCTTAATTCAAAATTACTATTTTATAACAAAATACTATTTTAAGCAAAATACAAACCTGACCTATCACTAGTCAGTCTATTGTATTCATTTTCGGCCGATTCGATATGCATAAAAATTTAAAATTAAGCTTACAACTTTTTCAGCAACTAAACTTTTATTATAAAAGCCTAATTTACATTTTTAGTAATTTCTAAGAGTTTTATAAATTATCAAATTTTGTCGGATTCTCTGTTTACTAACACTTTGTAATTTCACCCCATTCTTCTGTGTACTGGGATCATCTCCCTTTCTATGACTTTTCATTATTTACAATAAAACAATATTTTTGTTTGCCTTAATTAAATTCAAATTTCAATTGTTTTTGGTTTAGTGAGTTGGTTCAATTCTATTACTTTAAAAATGTGTAAGTTATTCATTCCAAATTTTGTGTTTGTTTTTCTTTACTCTTTTTGTTTTTAACATTATACTAGTACTGCAAGTGAATTTGTGTTGTATAATTTAATGGTCAATAAAAAATTAAAACAAGAAAAAATAAGCAAAAAAACTAATTTACTTTTATGTTTTGTCAAAAAAAAAAAAAATTAAAAATAACCTCAAAAGTTAAAGAAATTGACAGAAAAACTACGGAACTTGTTCTACTACATTAACCCCAGTGGTTAAAAAATTATGATGACTTTTGTATTTGAAAATGATGGTATTCAACAGGTCACGTACACATTCGCAATTTTCGAATGAAAAACCGGACTCAGTTATTAGATTGTATTCGTTTGTGAAAAGATTAATTATTATTCATTTCTAATGTATGATGACAAGAAAACAAGTTGTTTTCAATGGATATTTAAATTTTTGAAAGAAATATTCGCAAATTTTTTTTGTAAAAAGAAACCAAAAATCCCAAATATTAAAAAAAAATAAATGAACATGTACTCACTTAAATATATATGTGCATATGTTTGTGTGTTAGTTTTAAGGGAAAACAAAAACAAAATGTTTAGAATTTATAAATTCAATAAAAACTAATAAAATTTATTCCGAACCAGTTTGATTAAATTTAGTATAGACATTTACAAGCTTCAGGTGGTAACATTTATGTTTTTACGTAAGCTTAGCAATTCGAAAATCGTAACAATTTACCCATTGAGATCGTGAATAATATTTTTAATTTTAATAGATCTATGAATTATTTGAAAAGTACACATACTAATGTACAGGAACCAGCATTGCGGTTAATATTAATAGGGAACAAGAATTATGGTTGAAGAATTTGTAATGTATATAAATATCTATGTATATCATTAATTAGTTGAAAATAATGCTGTACCGTAAAATTTATTTTCTTCTAGGAACAAGTCAAAGCAACTATAAATCAAAACCCATTTTCTTATAGTTACGCTATCTGACTAAATATGTGATGTCAAGTCATATTCAAGAGCTTAAAATACTCTTATGCAAAAATTTTAATTTTTTCTAAAATAAATTAAATTTTGGTAGAGCGAAATTACATATGTCAACTTGTGATGGGTCATTAAATTTGTTATAGCAAACGTCATTGTTCACGGATTATTAACATGTGATTTATAAAAATGACATTAATTTTTTGAAATATTTTTTTGACTGTAATAAACAGATTTATTTTGCATACCTAAATATGAACATTATGAAATTGACCTAAAAAATTGTTAGAGTTATATACTAACATACTAATATCGTGACTAATACTTCCATTCAACAATTTACATATGTTCCTTAAGATCCCATATAGTCAGGATTGCGCAGTTCTGATGCGCATTTTAAATAGCTTAAAAGCCATTTAAAATGTACACGTTATTAAACTATAGGTAGTTATGATAGTTGTAAACAAGATGAAATTCTGTCATATCATCATTGAGTTACAAATAAATAAAATTCAAATGATTTCATATTTAAATTAAGAACAACAACAAAATAAAAGAAAACACTAATACTAATTAGAACATAACAAATCTACCAAAACCTTTTGGTAAACAAATCAACATTAAAAAAATTATATGAAAATCTTATAAGTGTATACAAATAGTATTAGAAAATTAAATATTGAATTTAATTTACATCTAATTTGAATTTACATGGAAAGTCACACAAGAAGAAGGAACATATGATAATATTATAGAGAGAACGATAAATTTTCTACATAACTTTCTTACAAATTACGATTTTCGAGTATAAGTTACTTACAGGAAGAAGTAGTTAATGTAACGGCACAATATGTTTTGTAGTTTTGAATAATTATAGCCAGAAGGATACAAGAGGAAAACTAAAGTATGTTTTGAAAAATCGGATCACAGTCCAAATCGCATATACAGAATTTAAATACTTAAGTAATTTGTTTAATCTTATATGGACGATAACTAAGTTTAAGCTATCGAGAAAGCGTGCTTTTCGGGCTTTCTTTTATGATGGTCTGCACCACCGGACCTGCCTGGGGGTCTCTTGTGCGGCTTTTGAAGTTCGACAGGGATATGGAGATTGGTAATTGGTTCGGATAGATGGTCTTTGGAATTGGATTCCATATGGGGATTGTAAGGTGTTGTTTCTTGGCAGTTGCATGAGCTTCACGTGGATGTCTGGGTGGATCTCGCTCTCTTACTGCTACCAATACAAACTTTCATGATCACGACCTTAACCTACTTTCCGGAGACGAATGCAACTCTTAATACAACCCCGAACTCTACACGACTATAAATTATGTATGCGAAGTTTACAAAATATATTTTTGAATAAATTACAAGCAATCTCCGAGTTGAGTTCTTCAGTTTCGGACATGAGCAAAGGATATGTGTCATTGTTTTCCATTATTTTTCGTCATAGAAGCCTTTAGAGAGATCGTTTGCGGGGTCTTGCCATCTTCTTGATATGTACGACATTCACTCGTTAAAACCATAGATATCAGGTCGCTTGTACAAGGCAAGCCTAAGTTTGGCTCAATTTCCTTGTTATTTTGCAGTTTGTTCTATTCATCTATTTGAGGTTGATTCGCTATATACTGAAGTTTGATTCAATTATATTTTTACTTAATTCAAGAATTGCATATCCTCCTGTAGTGAGGCCGGTTCGACAACACTAAAATTTATTATATTCAAAACAACGCAAAAATACTTATAAATAAGTGCACCCACTAAAGAGGAAGTTTACTTTATATTTTAGATGACCACAACTATATTCTATTATTGTTCAAATAGATTTTAATTCCTAAAATTTTAAGTAGATGCCATTGGATATGATCGAATTTAAAAAAAAATTAAAAAAAAAATTGAGTAAACAAGTTTCGTTCGTCACTCTAAGAGTATGATCAGAAAAGTCATAGGTACAGTATGAATAAAAAATCAATTTAAAATTTAGAAGTTTTTATTTTTTTCTTTTTTAACTTTTCAAATTTTTTTTAACGAAAAGAAAGGTCAAACGCGGAATTTATTATACAAAAATAATAAAAGCAGTCAATATATAAGAAAACATTAGTTATTTTATTTTTTATCTCTTAAAAATATTCAAGTTCATAGTAAAGAAAAAAAATGAAGTAGGAAAATAAAAATGCCTGCAAATAAAAAATCAACGAGAAGCAGAAAAAAAAATGGTCAGCCGACTGAATTTTATACACGGAAGATTATTTTAATTTTGAGATATTCGTGTCAATATTCTTCTCGTCTACTATACAAGATACACTCGAATTTCGTTAAAGGTTAATAATAATTTAGACTTTGAAAAGTAAAAGATAAAAATAAAATAAAAACAAGTAAAAACGTTTCAGTCGGTATAAACCGATTGAATTATACCCTGCACCTTTCGTTATTGTGTAGCAATTATTCGAACCTGTGAGATCATTCTATAGAAACTTCACGGACATGTCTGACCTATAATTGGACATCCGACTGCCAAGTTTCATCAATCTGACCTTATAATTTTTCAAAATATTTAAAATTAGCTTTTGGAGTTGTATGGTAAGTACCTAAACTTGTCAAGCAATTCCATCAAAACTTCACAAATATATCTGATCTATAATCGGACACACAACTGCCAAGTTTCATGAATCTGACTTTATTATTTTTCCAAATATTAAGAATAAGCTTTTAGACTTGTATGGGATCTACTCGAACCTGTTAAGCAATTCCACCACAACTTCAGAAATATGTCTGACCCATAATTGGACACATGACTGCCAAGTTTCATGAATCTGACTTTATTATTTTTCCAAATATTAAGAATAAGCTTTTAGACTTGTATGGGAGCTACTCGAACCTGTCAAGCAATCGCACCAAAACTGTAGAAATATATCTGACCCATAATTGGACATACGACTGCCAAGTCTCATGAATTTGACTTTATTATTTTTCCAAATATTTAAAATAAGCTTTTGGGGTTGTATGGCAAGTACCCGAACCTGTCAAGCAATTCCACTAAAACTTCACAAATATATCTGATCTATAATCGGACACACAGCTGCCAAGTTTCATGAATCTGACTTTATTATTTTTCCAAATATTTAAAATTAGCTTATGGAGTTGTATGGCAGGTACCCGAACCTGTCAAGCAATTCCTCCAAAACTTCGGAAATATATTTGACCTATAATTGGACACATGATTGCCAAGTTCCATGAATCTGACTTTATTATTTTGCCGAATATAAAAAATTTGCTGTTGAAGTTGTATGGCAGCCACACGAACCGGTGCAGCTATCCCATTATAATTTTTAGAGCATGTGTAGAATATAATTGGACACATGTATACAAAATTTTATATTTATAGCTTTATTAGTTTTTGAAATATTTAAAATAAACTCTTGGAGTTGTATGGCAGCTACCCGAACCCGTTGTCCGACTTAGTCCAATAACAATAGGGTTCGTCCTTGGCACAAAAGAAAAAACTTGTGAAAGTTTGGTGTCGATTGCATTATTCGTTTTTGAGTTGTCGTGCGATCGGACGGACGGACGGACGGACGGACGGACGGACGGACGGACGGACGGACGGACGGACGGACGGACGGACGGACGGACATGTCTAAATCGACGCAGAATTTTACGCTGAGCAAGAATATATATATATGTCCATACCGCAGATGACTCCTTCAAGTAGTTACAAACTCCATACCAAAGTTAATATACCCTTCACGAAGTGCAGGGTATAAAAAAACACATAGGTATTCAATATTTTTAAGCTCTCAAAGCATTTTCATTAAAAGATCGTTGTATTAATTTTGTTAGTGCATTGTGCCAGTTTTTTTTTTACGCTTTAGATCTTATACACAAAATTCTGTTAATAAACTTGACCAATTTTTTATTATTTGATGCCCTTAACCAATGATTATTACAATAATTATTAATTGAAATTTTTCAATGCATAATATTTATAAAGAATGGCAGGGTTAAGAAAAAGTTTATGTATAATTTGAAAATCGTGTATGCTATATGAGAAAAATAAAATTTTTGTCAGGGTTGCAATCTAAATCTAAAAAGTTCATTAATTATTTTCAATGTTGAGTGTGAGAGATTTTTTTATTTCCGTTTGTACAGCTGTTTTGGTTTGAAATGTCAGTTTGAAATTAAGTTTTTTTTTCCGTCAGATTCAAAATACGGAATAAAAAATAATTTTTTCATAGGGTAATGTTTAAAAGTTTTCCGACATTAGTAAAATCAGAGGTTGGTCGATGAATTGAGGAGAAAACGACATGTAGAACTAATCTGCATAATCGAGATATAAACGTTTGGAAAGCTTAGAAGAAAATCAGCTTGGATAAAGTGCGTATGTAGCGCACGAAATATATTAGCAAAAATAAAAAAGTATTTTATTCCGAATAAAAGGAAGTTTTCTTTTCTTACCAATAACAAAATTATATTTCGGAAAAATTATCAACCATTGAAGAATTTTTTGAAGTTTGGAAAGCATTTTATCGACTGCGAAATTATTTGTGACAATCATGCAGATTTTTTACTGTTAAATAGAAACTTAACGAGTTTGACGGTGAAATAAAAAATATTATAGCGGCAGATGAAACTTTTTAATGATTTCCAAATTTAAATGCCCTATGGCATGATTAGTTGTTTTGGAACGGATAACGCTTAACGATTTGTTAAAGATTAATTCAAAGCATACACTATAAATATTACAAATCTGATCGTTAAAGTGTCTTTTAATTGAAATTGTTTGGATTGCCTTAAATTACTCTTGTAAGTAACTAAAATTGAAAAAAACGAATAAAATTGAGAAAAACGAATCCAATGCACATTTGCTTTATGTTTCACTTACTGCCGTCAGGGGGCCAATCTAATGCTTATCAATTGAAATGTTTATAAAAAATTTGAAAAGTTTTTCATTTATAATTAAAATTTTAACATTTCATATCACAAATGTTGACCTTGAATTTTAAAAGCTGAGCATCTTTTATAATAATTTCTGTTTTTTTTTTATAATAAAATAAAAATTAAAAATTCAAGTTCAAAAAAAATTAAAAGCATAATAAAAAGAAATTGTTTTCTTTTTTTTTTTTTTGTTGCATGAATTTTTAGTGTGAATAACGTAAAGAGTAACGTAAACAAAGCGAAACGGAAGAGAAAAATGAAATTTTCAACCTCGCCCATTGATAACACTGTTATTTTTTGTATCAAAAACAATTTTTTCCGGAGAAAAAATTTCCTGAGTTTTTGACATTGAAAATGTCATTTCGCCTGTGTTAATAAAGTACGGTGGATTAATTTTTTTTGAGGTGCGCTTTCCCAATTTTCGTCTTCGACCAATTTTTTGTAATTATTCTTGTAAGATAAATCTCAACTACACACCCTTTCTTTAATACAGCACGTAAACCACGTACATAGGTAGTTTTGTTAATTTTTTTTTTTACACTAAGAATATATGCGTTTGTTTTTTATGCTGCATTTCCATTTTTGACGTATGTAGTATGTACATAATGCAATTGTTTACTTTTTCAATAATAAATGCAAAATTTTAGGTATTTCATTTATTAGCTGTTCATTTTAATGAGAAGATTAAAAAATTCTATATCGTATACATTTTCTCGTCATCGTATCGTCGCATTAATGATAATAGTTATACTATTATCATTAATGCGACGATACTATAATGATATTACTATTAATGATAATAGTTAGCAAGGTAAATTAAAATTTACATCATAAATCGTTGTATTTGAATAGCCACAGGGTTTTCTTTCAATATTCTTAAGTTTCTGAATTCAATTCACAACATTATTCAATATGACTTAAAAAAAAAATTAAATAAAATGCAAAATTCACAATATCATCGTCCTAATTTTAAAATTCTTAGAGCTTTAAAATTTTTTATTTTATTTGCAAATATTTTTGCATTTTTAAATTGGCAATGCTAAAGCGTACAAGTTTTATAGCTATTAATATATTGTTCATCAATTTATATGTACAAGTTTATGCATAAATGTCAATGACTTCTTAAAAATATTATATATGAACCATCTGTTGAGAGAAAAAAAAAAGCTCAACATATCAGTTAGATATGGCAATTTAATTAAAACCATCAAGGTTAACTGCAATTATACTATAAAGTACTTACTGTTTGTATCAATGTGTATATGATATTTATAGATTTACTGTGTTCATCTTGTAACTAGGTTAATAGTAGTAAAATTGGTAAAACAGACTTGATAATAGCCTTCAACATTAAAGTTGATTAGAAAAAAAAAAATTTTATGCATGGTGTTTTTTTTTTTTTCAAATTATTTTTGAAATAAAATAAGAATTTAATTTTCGTTTGTAAATTGTTATTGGTAAGTTTCTTAAAATAACTAAAAATAACCTTGATTGTTTTATAAATTGCTTTATAAATTTTTATTCTAAGAATGGTAATAGTTACTTTTTTTACATATGTGGTTGTATGTAAATATAATAGTGTGAATCAATTAGAATTAAAGATACTGCAAATGAAGTTTTCTTAAAATTTTTAATTTGACATTTTGCACAAAGTTTGTGTTTGACACAATCTTTTTTTTTTCATTTAATTTGTCTTCTTTTACTGTTTAAACCACTTAAAGGGTTCTTGAACTGGTAGGTAAATTTTTTTTGACATAAACTTTAAATTGTGACATGTAATGTGCTGGTAAAAATGTGCTACGATTGGAAATGTATAAAGGGTGTTTATACACTTGCATTCTTGAACGCTCTTAAACAGCAGCTTAAATGCACCAGTTCAGTTAAAATTTTGAGTGTTTGAGTAAAAATTTGTCAATCACGAAACCAACATAATTTAATTTGTTACAATTCTGAAAGCAAATGTTCTGGTTTCTTGCATCTTTTAGTGAAATGGCAACAGAGAATACTGAAAATTTTGTGATTATTTTTTTAACAACATGTAAAGTTCTTATGTCAAAAAATTTTCTAATTTGTAGATGATTTGTAAATGTATACAAAGGGAGAGGAATAGGAAGCAATAACGCTTGAAAAATACATATATACAAAGAGCCAGAGTCCCTTTGATCATAGAACTTTTGCTTTGCCTTTGAGTTTTGTAATATCAAATATATAAAAATACCAGTTTTATTGTTGAAAAAACCATTCTGTTGTCAAAATATCAACAAAACTATTTTTGAATAGAATCGTGGCGTAATTTATTTATTTTGTGTACAAAAATATTTTAAAATTTTAAATTTTATTTTCAAATTATAAAACAAAAATTCCCTTCCGTCTAAAAAAAAATTTAATTTTAATTCAAAAAATTAATCAAAATATTCAAATTAAATATAAAAAAAAAACAGTAAAAACTTGTTAATAAAATAATAAAAAAAAACTGGATGTTTATTTAAATTAAGAAAAATTATACATAATTAACAAATAAATTTATCGAAGCAAATATTCAACACAAAGCTGAAGATTAATGAATATAAAATTAAGATGAATTCTGAATGTGAGTGTTAATTTTGTATGATTTGAATGTATATGTGTAACGGATATTATAAGAGTTAGGAACAAAATTTAATTATCAAATTGTGAACAAAGGCAAAAATACAAAATCAAAGTATAAGAAATTTTATTTGATTTACAATATTGTTGTAGCCTAAGTAGTAGTAGAACCGTTGAAAATTTGCTGATTCTTAATTATAATCAGAGGGCATTGCATTCAAATTTTGTAAACACTGAAATGATTTATATGAAAAATTCACTTTAATAATGTTTAAACACCACAATTAAAAGATGCAAAACTGATTAAAATTCAGTGAATAAATGATTTTGCGATATTAATTTAATTAATACCAGACGACTTGGTTAAAAATTTTGATAAATTTCCTTTAATTTTTTTTTCGATTAGAATTAAAGAAGAGTTAAATTCGAATTTAATATTAATATGAAAGTAAAAATAAATTACACAAAGAAAAAAATCTTAATTCATTTTGAGGGTCACGGTCAATATTTTTAATTATCGCTCATATCTAAATTTTTCTTAAAATTCGGTATACAATGTAAATGTAGGTAAGTATATTAAAAGAAGTAATGGGTGGCTTTTCTGTTATTTGGATTTTCGTGTTTTTATTTTGGACACTTTACGTACTTTTAAAGTACGTAAAGTGTCCAAGTGTTCATGAGTACAATCGTCAACATGAAATCGACTGAGTTATATTTGCCTTCTCCATTAATGATTATAATCGAGATAACACCTCTTTATTTAAATTTTTATAAAAAATTGAATAAGAATACGCTCAGTAAGCATAATAAATTTAAGATTTCCAAATTGTCAATTGGCTGTCAAAATATCTTATTCTAAGGCTTTTACATTAATTTTGAGGTCACAAGTGAAATATCTTCTTTATATAGAAAACAATGGTATGCTAATGACCAAGTAATCGTGCGGCCAAAAATTTGGAAAGAATCGGTTAATATTTGGACTACTGAAATGAATAACCTAAAAATTGGTCCTGGCCTTTTATTTTATTAGAATTAACTTGATTTAAAGATTTAAGTGAGAATTTCATACAAATTAACAACTTTTTTGGTGTTTTTCTTTAAATTAAACACCATATACTTAAAAAAATCACCTTATATAATACTGCATCAAGTTTAATATCTCGCATTTACAGAGAGAACAGATTAAAATTTTTAGATCCAATGATTTATTATGCCATTAAACGATAGATGGCGATACTCTTTTACACAGGTATAATTTATTTTTTATTGAAATTTTAGTTTTTAGTATTTAATTAACATAGGTTATTTAAATATTATTAAATAATATAATTTTATAAATTACAAAGAAAATAATGGTAAAATTATGAGGAAGTATTCAGAAAAGTGTAAATGAAGCATAAAATTTTTAGGCGTTGAAGTTGCATGCTACTTAACGGATTTAGATTAAGTTTAAGGTTGTAAAATGCTACATTATAAATTTAGTTTAATCTTATGAAGGTGAATTTATATAGCTTTGCCGTTATAAGGTCTACTAGAATGAGAAACAAACAACGAAAAGTTGTTTTTTTCCAATACATTGTGTCTTTGTTCGTCGATTGTCATGTGAAATCCTATTGTTTGTTTTTAGTATTGTTTCTTAGCTACCCAAAGTGAAATTATTAAAAATAGTGAATTAGTAAAATATCAGTCTTGCAGCTCTAAACTTCTCATTGCATTCTTAAGGGAAAACCTTTGGAATATTAAATTTGTGTCCCAAATTTGCACAGTAATTTAAAATTGTTTCGAATTTTATATTTTATTGATACTTACTAATAAAATTGATCCAAATGTTGTAATTTCATAAAATACGTGTATATTTTTACACTTAAACAAAATCATGTAATACGGTCCTCTACAAATTATGCATTTTCTTTTAAGTATACCTTTATTACTTAATAAAAAAACTTCCCGCCACTTTACTATACTTTGCTATAATTGACTAAAATAAGAAAATATTTTGTAACTTTTAAATCTTGTTAGTTAATTTTGTTAGTTTTAAGTTGTGATTTTTATTTACAGGCTAATTTTACACCATTGTTTTAATGGTATTTTGTCGAAAAATTGTTGTAATTGCTGAGTAAATTGCAGAAAATAAAATTTTTTTGGTATTTTTAATTCTTTCTTCTTACCTTTTCCACATGAATATGTGTAAAAGAAGATAAAGCAGGTATGGTGCTTACTAACATGGTTTTTATTGAAAAAAAAATATTTTAATTTTAATGTCAGTGGCAGGTACATTTCATTTCATTTGTTTTCGTTTTAAATTTCCGCATTTTTTGGATCTATTGATCCATAATTCCCTTAGTATACTAATAGCAGCCAAGCGTGACTTCAGGTTTCTAGGAATTTCCCTGAATAGTCATAAACCATTGCGAAGCAATATGAAAATATAGTATGAATAAAACTGTGATGGGATAAATAAACTGTGACCAAGGCTAGATTTCTGCTGCAAAAGATGTCTGATATCTCACCGACTCCTAGACGTTAGTACAGTTACAGTGGTTATAATGGTTTGTTGTATGATGCTATTGCCGAACATTCTAAAAGGGTTTTTACAGAGACTGTAGTTGCACGCTTGCGAGATTCAAACCTCGCACGCTTCAGAATACTAGCCGAAGAGCTCAGTTTTTGCGAATGAGGATGGAAAAACGAGAGATGTGACGGTATCACATCAAGTAACAATTTGATCTCATACTGGAATTTTTGCCACATACTTTTCACACATCAAGTAAACAAGTTTTAATTAAGGCTGTAAAATTTGCTGGTAAATTTTATGTGGAAATTTCAATCAAAATAAAGGTTTTGCACTACTGGAATGTATACTGAACTTATTTTTCCGTTTTAAAAATGACCTTTTCGCACAAAATAATAGAAAATACAAGACAAAAAACAAAAAAAGGAAAATAGAAAATATTTGAATTACCTGAAACTGAAGTTTAAAATTAAATCAACTGCCATTTCAGACTGAATCTAAAATGTTAATGAATCTAAGTGTAAGACAAAACTGATGAATGATTTTGCGATAACAGAAAATAGACTTATGTGCGTATGTTTATTAAGTATGGGAACATTTTTAAGAGGCTTTTTTATTATAAATTGAGGTCAACATTAACATTAGAAATTTTAAGGGTAATATTTGGATTGAATTGATATAAATAAATAATATTTTACTCCTTTTTACAATAGGGTACACTCAATGCAAAACCCGAAGAAGGAAGCGAGTTTAGAACGCGAAAGGTTTTAAAGATTTTACAACTTATATACAGGTCGAAGAATTTTTTCTGGTATTTTTAACCGCACCTGTCTACAAAGACTTACAGTGAGTCTGTTGAAATAAGGAGAAACAAGGGTTCTATAAGCTTTGAAACTAGAAAAAAAAACTTTTAAGACGACATCAGACTTATTTGATTTACGAAATTATCAAAGAAATTTAATTTAATATTGGTTTTTTTAAATAAGCACAGGTCCGGTCCAGATTTTAGGCCTAGGGTCAAAAATTTTTCAAAAGGAAATATTTGCAAAATTAAAATAAATCAAAAGGGTTTTAAGTTTTGATGTGTCAAATATTAAATAGGTGAAATTCTAGCCTAAATTAAAAATTTTTATGCACTTCATGTACACGGTGATTCACCAACAAATTATGAACCATATGCTAGCGGGCAGAGGTTCGAAAATGAGCAAAATTTTTGTTCGTAACTTAGTGTTAAATCAGAACCGTTTCCAAGCTACAGAAATTTTAAGAAAATTTATTGCTTATATACTCGTAACTTCCGATCCAAAAAAGGTAGAAGTCAAGAGAATACGGTGAATAACGTAAATGCGTTGGTGTTCAAATTTTGTAAACTTTTGTAATTTAATCATTTCTGAAAGGTTCTCCAATCAATTAGCATTCGTATTTATTTAAAATATCCCAATTAAATTTTATAATGCCAAAATTTTTTTTAATTTTTATGTATATGCCAATTTTTACAGATTTCAATCATTCATAAGTGGTGCTGTTGCATTAAAATCAACCATCAAATTACAATTATCACAATTTTATTACCGCATTAAGTAATAGGAAAAACAAGAAAAGAAAAACAAGAAAAAAAAATAAAATCTATTTAAAAATGAAAAGTAAAAAAAAAATATTTTGAACATTTTTCTTTTTTGTTTTGTCCGGAAATTCGTAGATTTCGCACGAGAAAATGCGAAAAAGGTTAACCAAAAAAGAAGTAAAAAAAATCTCGTAATTTTTATTACAGAGTCAAAAGTACTACGAAGTAGACCTTATAGGTAATAAATTTTTAGTGATAAAAAATCATAACAGACTCAAAGAAATAAAAGCTTTGAATTTGGAAAAAAAAGAAACTGATGCGGCAGCCGGTTATTGCGTAACAATTTTTGAAAAAATTTTTAATTTCATTACCGTAAATAATTTGTTGTTAAAACAAAGAAGTTCTTTGTGCTTATTCAAGTTTTGTTTTTCTTTTAGAATTGCTGTGTGATAGCTGTGTTTAATTAATGAATGGGATGGCTTTTATAATTAAATGAACAGTTGAAAGTTTTTGCTTTAAATAAAGTTTGAATTGTAAAAATCTACAAGTGATTTTAATTATAACGAATTTCAAAAAAGTCACGGACCCTATGATGTATAGTTTGGTAACGCTTAATAGTTTGATTATCCGAATTAAAACCTTAATATAAACAAGAACCTAAATTTTTTAAAAATTTAATAGTCAATAATTTTGTCTCTTCATTATCATCAAAATTTCAATACTCGCCGAATAAGATTCCATTTAATTTTGTGCCCATCCCACATTTGTGGGTACAATGAGATGAGTCAAAATGCAGAGTCGCAATACTTGTTTTATATATTTAAATATATAAAGCTTTTCTGTAACAAAATAATACAGAAAATTTGTTCCTATACTTGTAGAATAGTACTATACCTCCAGTCTTCGATAGTAATTTACACTCGGCTATAAATACTTTATATTTCGGAAGTCGAAATTATATTTTTGAATTGGATCGTTATTCTTCCCAATGTGCGATATACAATAAATGTAAAGTGCCATCCAACACTTAAACAATTTGAAATAAATAAAAATAATTGTGTATTTTTAGATTTTTGTGTTTCCGATTTATTTAATACTAACACACGTACAAAATTTTTTACACTCGTATATTTCGTTTATATTCTACTAACATACTTTAATAATAGTAAAATATTGGTTATATGCTGACAAAATTACTATGCAGATTATCGTTTCCTATTAACCTTTATAAACACTTTTATTTTACATTTAATTTGTTATTGTCGCATGTTAATGGAATGGGGGAATGTCTGACCTAAATCCAATTTTAGTAACATGAATTCAAAATACTACGATCTAATTTCAATAAATAAGATGACATGCAAATTGTATTTTTGCTTGTTTTAATTAAATTGAAAGTGCAAACATAAAATCAAATAAATTGATTTACTGTAATTTTGTAATTATTGTAACTTTAATATTATTAATTTGACCTTAAACTATTGAATTCTAGACTAATTAGATGCAAGTACGAATGATAACTATCTTCCTTTTAATATATTTTCTTCTTGAATTACCTTGAAAATATTCAAAATAATTGTTAATTATTGATGAAACAATAAATTAAAACAGAGTCAATCCAACGCAATGACAAAATTGTGCGCCACGCTTAAATTTTAAATTTTGAATAATTTTAAACTTTTAAGTTCAGCTTTTAAAAGCTTATCGGTTAGTTTTTGAAATATTTAAAAAATTTGCTTTATTAAAATTATTTAAATATTGCATATGTTTAGGCGAAATTTCTTGCGAACGCCTAAACATATGCAATTTTTTTTTTAAATTTTAACAGTACGAGCTATTCCCAGATTATTTCTTTTTTTTTGGAACAGTATATAAAATGAAGATAAAATCGTATTGTGGTTAGGCTATTTAAATTGTATTTGAAAATTTAATTTCTTTTCAAATATATTGAAAGATAGAAAGATACCAATGAATTCATTGGTATGTCGGTGCGGACTAAGACGATCAATCATTAAAGGTGGTCTCAATTTTCTCATGAAGGTCTGAAAGTACTGAAAACTAATTTTTTTTTTTGATATTATTTTCTTCAATTTCAGAAATATTAAAGAAATTTGACATTACTTTTTTGAAGTATAAAATGACATTTTCAAACACCTCCGTACTAAAGTTGAAGTTCATTCAACATTTTTAGAGAGAGAGAGAGAAAAAAAAAGCTGTGCAAGAAACACAGAAAGTGATGGACTGATGAGCCAATGGATTCACCTTAATAAAATATGCGTAGAAGAGATTGGAAACATTTCTATTTTCACCGGATATTTGAAGTAATTTTATAAGTTTTTTTAATGTCTCGGCTCAATTACTAATCAACTCATATTGCTACGATCAATATTTTTTTTCTGAAGAGATTGAAATGTTTATTTTCGGCTTCCGAAGTTACAATTTTAAAAAAAGTTACACCGAATGTTATCGGAAATCAAGATATGGGTGAAAATGAATAAAATAGCGATTTTAAAGTTTTATTCGGATAAACACGAACATGGTAATTAAATAAAATATTATTTACAAATGAATTTTGATTTTTAGAGACTACCCTGAGTTCTGTGTCATTTAAACTAAATATTATGAAAATGAAAATATTGATTTTCTGAAACAAAAATAATTTTTCTTAAATTAAAGTAAACGTTTGTTTCGAAATCAATTTCAAATATAAGAATCAAAATTAATCGACTAACAAAAGTCAATCATATTTAAATGCAATAAAATTTCTCTTGTGTTTGTGTTTTTGTTTTTTTTTTCCAGAATTTATGAATGATAACTAAAACTGAATGTAAATGGAAGGTTAGTAAATCTAGAACAGATTTATACTAAAATTATAATTCTATATTAATGGTATGAATAATTTCTCATTGGATTTTTATTTATTAAATTCAATTTATTTTTGCGTCACGCAATTTTGATTTTGAAAATATTGAAAATTTACGATTTTGTTCCAATTTCGGTGGTAAAAAATAAGAAAAAACAAGAGTAAGGAAGTGATAACGAATTTCAAAATTTTGTTTTCAAATAGGGAAAGCAATAGGATATGCAAATATGTGTGTACTTGTTAAAAGGAAGGCGGAGTTAATAATTTTATATTGCGGATTACTTTCGGAATATAAAGTGCTGGAAGAAAGTGCTTTTGATATTTCGGTTAAAAATTAGTGATCATTGCGAATTCAACTTTAATAAAACTCATAATATAGCATACGAAGTATTTTTGGCAAACATTTTTAATGCAATCTTGAAAGAGTTTTGCTTTACCAGAACTCCAAACTATATTCGATTATAAATTCGATTATCTGTTTTACATTCTACATAAACACCATTATGAATGGAGTAAAAAAATTTTAATATTCTCTTTAAAAGTTCCTGTTTTTGAAAATTACAACAGAGCTGTTAACACGATAAAATTTTAGGTATTTTGAAATTTATAGAAAAAAGATTCTATACCAAGGAGTTCTCGGTTCAACTGTTTTAAAGATTATTTTTAAAAATTAAGAAAATTTATATTTAATTTTACTGACCGCAATTCGTACAGTAAGACGTAGGTGTTTCTGAAGTGCTACTTATAAATACTTTTAATGTTGAGATTTCGACTTAATCAGAGTATTGTTAAATTTTTAATTAATATCAACGAATTATGGTCGGTTTTGACGTGGGTATGCGCAGAATTTTGAAATTTTAAAATGTATAGGGTAACGAATTTTAGTCACAAATTTAAATAAAGCTAAAAAGTTTTTGGTTAAATTGACATCCGGTAAGATCGAAAACTATCATTCATTGAAGAGCTCTGCAAATTTAGTGGATATCAATTTAAATATAAAATTTTTAATTTAACTTAAAGTCGACAATAAACCTTGCTTGAAAGCAAAGAATTTAAAACAATGAATATAATAAGATGTTGGAAAATCCCAAGGATATTATTAATAATTATTCAAATATTCTGTTATAATACTGTTATAATAAGCGACTGCTTTGCATACAGCAAGGGAGATTATTGTGATAATATCGAATTTCGGACGTCGAGATTTCATTAAGAATGCATGGCAGGGAAGCGTAAATAAACTATTTTTATGTTTGTCTGTCGATCTATATGTGCACGTATGTTTCCTAAGTTCGGTTGAATCGATTTTAATGATATTTTATATGTGAGTTTATTTTGTCTTTGATGAACTTTTGGGATATTTCAGAGATCGGGAAGTAGACTTATTCGCCTGCCGAGTTTACATTTTTGAATATATTTTGAAATTTTATATTTAGATTTTGGGTATTAAATGAACCCGTAATGAATACTCTCTAATTCTGTGGAATGAACCCGTAAATTTTTTGGAAAGATCAAGGCTCAGAAATCGAACTAGAAGTCGATTTTAAATTTTTTTAATATATTTACGTAACTAATTGATGAAACTTCTTGTTAGCGATAATTGGGAATTAATATGTGTTTATGTCGAATGTGCTTGTTTTCAAATGGTATGTTGTGTTGTTTTGCAGCATTATTTTGATAATTTATCTGACTTTTTCGTTAATTTGATCTACTTTACAGCTTTTTTTTGTTATTCTTACCGTTGTTAAATATCCATTGTGATATACTGTTTAATAGTATTGAAAAAGAAACGATTGTAGATTTGATTAATCAAAAATCTATTTTAGGAATATAAGAAATGAATTTGGTTGTAAATTATTGACATGGATTTTTATTTGATTTTTTATGTTGCGATTGAATGCGATGACAATAAATGAAATGCTCGCACATTCTCAATACACTCACAATCACAACGTTCAGGAATTCACAATTGAAAAAGAGAACTATCAGTTTTTCTTTCACCTTTTCTTTGAAATTTTTTTCTGAATTGAATTTAGATGTTGTTAGAAATTACTCTAGAATAGTAGTGGAATTGAAAAATCGAAAAAAATCGGATCACATTTTAAGTGTTTTTATTTTGTGAAATTAGAAATTTTTAATATCATTTTCATTTGTATATAAACAGTGTTTGATTAAATTTTCAAAATGAAATTAAAACAAGCATTTAAACGCAATACCGAAGATAATTTGATGAAACGGAAGATAACGAAAATTCTTCTTGTTACAAAACTTTTTTCGAAAAAAAATAAAGTAACAAAAGAGCAACGTGACGAGAATCGCGAGAAACGTAATGAATTGCAACTGATAATTGCAAGAAGCCGAACAATTCGTAAGTTTAATTGAATAAAACCTACATTTGTAATGTGGTTTTTGGAGAGATCTATAGTCAAATTAAATACTAATCGCACTAACATTAAAAAAAAATTATAAAAAAGATCTTAACATTAGTTTAATTTAAATATAATATCATTTAAAATTGCATACTTTTAGGATTTAATTATATATGCAGTCATGAGAAACCAGCAAAAATATGTTTTGGTTCAACATTATTAAGAAAATGTATACCAAATCAACCAAGGTATATGAACTCTTATATGAGAAAAATTTTACCAGCACCCGGTAAACGTCCAGGTGTAGGAACTTATAATTTTGATAGATCATTTATTAAGAATGTAAGAGAATTTATTTGCATACAATTTGTAATAAATTTAGTCATTTTCTCAATTGTTTTTTTCTAAATTTTTTAAGTTTCCCAATAAAAGTGGTTATACTTTATTAGCAAGTAAAGTATCACGTATGCCCGATCCCGATCCAAAAAAAGTACCTGGTGTTGGTTCTTATAATATTGTTGTAGAAAAACCAATAAGAAAATCAAGAGCACCATTTGGAATAAGTGCTGATAAAGCGGCAGATAAAAGTTTGTCAACACCAGGGTAAGTATTGCCAGTATACTTATTTTTGAGAAATTATTAACTATTTTTTTAGACCTGGGTCTTATAAATTCTTTAAAAAAACTATTCAAATCGATGAATGCTTTGGTAAAAAACATTATGTACCACCACCTGTTAAAATGATTTGTACACCAAAAAATAATTCGATATGCAAAATATGCTCCGAAGTTCCATTGGGTGATTATTGGCATAATTTTCAAACCAATGAAGATATTTGCCGTCATTGTATGATAGAAAAAATTAATAAAATAAAAACGACAGCTGCAGCCAAACTTCTCGAAAAACAGAGAATGTTAGACGGATTAAAAGAATTTGAAAAAGCAAGATATTGCGATTTTTATCATAAACATGATGGTACGCGGGCTGCTATTCCAGTTATGGATAAAAAAGTTTTCAAGAAGAAAATTAATAAAGAAAAATATTTAGCAATGTATGGCATGTAGGAAAGCAATGGGAATGAAACAAATAAATTCGAAAATATTTTTTAATCAATTACTGAAACATTAATTTTATTTATAACAATCATACTAACTAAGTCTTTTCCTTGTGCTTGATTTCATCTTTGCTGTAAAAATTATTCATCGTAACATACATTATTGTAGGTTATTTATTTGCGCAGTTCCACAACTAGCTAACTTCCAGAATCTACCTAACTTCCATAAATTTTTCTTGTTTCAGGTTATCTCCTGGGAAAAGCTGCACGAATCGAAATGTAGTTTCATTGTAGCGTGTTTCTTCAAAGCCTAATATGTCGTATAAATCGTCCCAGAATACGGAAGAGGAAACTTTAAAGAGATGATTTATCTACAAAAAATTAAAAAAAAAATTTAGTTTTTTGCCAAGGTACAAGGAAGTTGTGCAAAATTTCAAAAATTTTCAAAAAATTTTTGTTTTTTTTTGCTAAGGTAGCGGGTCGTGCAAAATTTTAAAAAATTTTTTTGCCAAGGTCGTGTAAAATTTTAAAAAATTTTTGTTTTTTTTACCAAGGTCGTGCAAAATTTCAAAAAATTTTTTTGCCAAGGTTGTGCAAAATTTAAAAAAATTTCGGATATTTTGCCAAGGTTATTTTGGGACATCTGACGAAAATCATGAATGCAGCTATGGATTTAAGGTATGTTCCTTGTACTTGGAAAGTCGCGGAGGTAATTATGGTGCCGAAACCCGGGAAATCCTTGAGGGAAACAAAGTCTTACAGGCCCATTTCACTGTTACCAATGATGTCTAAGCTTTTTGAAAAGCTGCTATTAAGGAGATTGAAGCCAATAATAGAAAATAGGGGCCTAATACCGAACCATCAATTTGGTTTTAGAAGAAACCATTCTACAATAGACCAGGTCCATAGAATAACTAATATTATAGAAAAAAGCTTGGAAAATAAGAAAATCTGCTCTTCTATGTTTCTAGACGTAGCACAGGCATTCGACAAGGTGTGGCACAGGGGCCTTATACTTAAGTTAGGGCAAATGTTATTATCGTCATTTGTAGAAATTTCGGAATCTTACTTAGCTGATAGATTATTTAGAATTCAACAAGATGCTGAATACTCCATGCTAAGAGAAATAAAGGCAGTATATTGGGCCCAACGTTGTACCTGCTTTACACGAGTGATTTGCCACAAATAGAAAATGCTACGATAGCCACTTTTGCTGACGATACTGCAATATTGGCAGTAGGAGCGAACATTGACGATTCGACAAAAAAATTATAGGAGGCAATTAACAAAATAAGCCAGTGGACTAGAGATTGGAGGGTGAATTGGAATGAAGCAAAATCGGTTCACATAAACTTCACCAATCGGAAAATAGTGAATCCACCACAAATTAACGTAAATGGAATGAATGTAGCGATCCATAACTCATCAAAATACCTAGAATAAAGAAGAAACATATAAGTCGTAAGTCCAATTTGGCAATTGATAATAAGATATTAATTTATAACCAAATCATTAAACCAATATGGCGATATGGCATTCAGCTGTGGGGTTGTGCCAAGAACACTCACATTAACAAAATTCAAATCTTCCAGAATAAAGTTCTACGGGGCATGGTAAATGCGCCATTGTATATACGTAACAGTGATATCCACAGGGACTTAGGAATTCCTTTGGCTGTGGATGAAATTAGGAGTTGTGCTACAAAGCATAGGGCTCGTCTAGAACGGCATGTAAATATGGAAGCAGCTCGGCTGCTAGACAATGGCGTTATGACAGAAAGACTTAAACGAACAAGACCATTCGATTTAACACGAAATACCAATTTCCCTATGGAAGGTATTTAATTCCTGTACGGAAAAACCAAGTTAGCGCGGAGGTAATAGTTGGTCTGTAGGACCAGTTTTATCCGTTCAGAATTTAGGTGATTTTTTAGGGTAGGAGTCACGCTCCCCCACTGTCGGAGGAAAAAGGCAGATAGAGCAGTCCTTCTTCGTCTTTCGAGATTTTTTCACCTAGTAGAAAAAAAAAAAAAAATTTTGCCAAGGTAGGGGTCGTGCAAAATTTTAACAAATTTCGGTTATTTTGCCAAGGTAGGGGGTCGTGCAAAATTTTAAAAAATTTCGGTTATTTTGCCAAGGTAGGGGGTCGTGTAAAATTTCAAAAAATTTTTGTTTCAAAAAAAAACAAAATTTTTTGAAAATTTTTTAAAATTTTCTTAAAAATGACAGAGTTTAAGAAACTTTTGGGATATGTTACGTCTTTCAAACTGGTTGTTTTACATTTTTGTCTACTTTTAAGAAAATAATTTCTTGAAAATTTAACATTTCACTATTCTTTTAGAGGAAAATCAGATAGCAGTGAATGGATTTTTGCTTAAAGTCAAAAATCATACCCTAGAGTTAACCGCATATTTGCGGTGTTTTTGGCATAAATTCGTTTTACAATACTTTCTAAATTACATAGGAAAAAATTTTTATATAGAATTTTTTTTTTGCCTTAAAAAAATTTATTCAATATTAAACAATATCAACAGGATTTAATTCAAACTAGGTAATTTTATAAAAGGAGAAAAGAAAAACTAAATTAAATTTAAATAAATTAATTTGGGAACATTTTAAGTACACAGCATTTTAAAAATATCACCTCAAGAATTACATTAATCTTTAAAGGTTAACCGTATTATAGAGAATAATTCTTATATATTTAAAATTTAAATTTAATTTTGTTAAACAATTTGCAAGGATAATAATTTCGTTATAAAATAAATTTATGCTAAAATAAAAAAAAAAATTGTGGGGATGAAATTTTATTAAGTTTTTTGTTTTTGTTGCGTTTACGTGTGGGGCAGATTATATGGGACCATTAAGCAATTCATAAACAAAGTGAAATTGAAAGCGTGAAAATTATTATAAGAAATAGCGAAATTTCTATTAGCATGCGAAACATTAAAATTTATAATTCAGTTTTACGACCCTAGTCTATTTGCAAATATTTTTTTTCTATTTCATTTATCAATGCAATATTTTTCACGTTAAAATTGTAAAAGTAAGATTCAAATTAAATTTTGTGTAAATTTTATAAGTTTCAAAAGGTCTCTTTATTATTTTTATTGTTTTATTGATTGTTTTAAAGAAAATTTATCCCTTACAAAATGCTGAAATATTTTTTATATAGAACACACGACACCAATAAAATCAATATTTTACTTCTCGATTAACTTTCAGTGTCATCCAGTACTTAATTCCTGCGTGCACATAATTAACAAAAATCATTTTGATTTCTAAATTTTTATAAACTTTTTTATAAAATATTTATTAAAAAAAATTCACAGCTTTTTAAACATTTCTCCGACAAATATTTGAAAAAAAAAGTGCTTATTAGTTTCACTGTGTATGTATGTCCGTCCGTGGTCATGCTTAGAGAAGGAAATTTTTACTTATCTCCCCCCCCCTCCCCCCCTTTAAAAGTAATACCCTGCTGAAATCCTAAAAATGCCATTTTTTAACTATTTATTGCAGTGAAACCATTTTTTAAATTATAGGGGCTGGCATCTTTTACCACGGCATACCATACTTGAACTTAAAAAAACCAAAATGGCCGTTAAAATTTACCGTTATTTAAAGTCCGTTTTTTTCAAATTTTTGATACCGTTTTTGTTTTACAACGTACATTGTAGGAGTCTGAAATTTTAACAGCTTTTAGACACTAATAAATAGTTTATTTCGTTAGAAAAAAATTTTTTACATCCCCACCAGAAATTTGTGAAAATATTTGGCTCATTATATTTCCGAAACCGCAAGCCTTTTCAAATTTCTATAAACGCAGAAAGCATTATGTTAACATCTCTTTCAATTTATTTTTGCTTTATTTCAGACTGCATTAATCGTTCATCCTAAATGTATGAAGTCCTTGAAGTCCTTTCGTATATCCATATGTTGTTTTTAAACGCAGTATTCTCACTTGTTTAAGGGAAAAGTGCTACAATACAAACCATTGGTTTGACCCAACTTTAATAAATTGAATTCTTCAATTTCCTATCGTATAAAATCTTTGATAAATCTTTTATTTTTAAAAAATTCAATCAGATTGAAAAAGATTTCTCTATTTCTTTAATTTTTAAATATAAAAGAAAAAGAAAAACAGAAAAAGAAGACATTATTGTTGACAGATGAGGTAGAAAAGGAAAATTCAAATTTTGTCCTTAGGGTATTTTTAGTGGTGATTTTTTTTTATGTCAATATTTTTGTAATGGTCTCATCTGTTTAAAGAAATAATCAACAGATTTAAGGAAAATTTCAATTAAAAATGAACGAAAATTTCTTTCGTTCATAAATCAATAAAATTAAAGAGAAATGAAAAATTTTTCTGCCATTTTAGCTTTTCGTAAAAATAAGGAACTTAATTAAAATCAGGACATCAGAAATTTGGATTCAATAAGAAATTTGTTTAAGAAATATTTTCGTGAAGAGTTTTACATGACTGCTTATTGTGCTTTTGTCACTATAGCCTGCAGCATTAAAATTAAAAAAATTATGGGGACTGTTAATAAGAGAAATTTCTAAGAAAATTTTAAAATGGTTTGGAAAGGTTTTGAAGATTTTTTTGTAACTATTGACCAAATTTGCGTTAATTTTTTTTCTTATATAAAAAAAAAATCCTCGTATTTCGAAAATCGAAAACAAAATAATTTGTTTACTCTTAAATTTTATTCTTTTTTTTTTTATATTATCAACTATAATTAGATGACGTCATTCGTATTATATAACATTCAACTTCGAAAAAAATTTTTGTTTATGTTAATATTTTATTTGATATGCAATAATTACGATGATACAATGTGTTTCATTTGAGACGTAAGATTGTTATTGAGTTTTGTATGAAAGTGTCAGAATCTCATCAGAATTTCATTACTCATCTAAAATTATTTTATTGATTTTATAAATTGATTACAGCGTTTATGTTTTTTACATAATAAGATAGACTATAAGGTAATGTGAGACTCCATTGTATAGTTTTACATGAACTGCCGCTCTTAAACAAATACGCAAAATCTTAAAGAAAGAAATAGGCAACACACTTCCTTCTTCATACCTTTAGTGAGGAATTTTAACGTTGCCGTATCAAAACTTATACGATCTCAGGTACCAATCACGGAATTGGATGTGAGTTTTTCTATACTAAAAAAATCTCGCCAAACCACCCCTGTCTTTTGGCGGTCAGAACAGATCAACAACATGAATGTGTATGATAGTTTCTGCATTGTCCTGGAAGAATTTACACAAAAGCAAATCAGAATAAATCATTTAGTGCAAATTTTGTGACGATTTGTAACCCTAATACGAAAATTCTTATCGATAAATAAAACGCCACATAAGAGAACGGATCGCCTCGGAGCTTTTTAAATTTCGACAACCTCATTCCCACTCTGTTTGTTGATGCTCACTCTATCAGTGCACAATTTTAGATTAGCTTGGCTTAAGCCTAGTTACGTTCATATATAGTTATTAAACCGCTTTATAATCAAGAAAATTGGAACCGCAAGCAATGTATTTTTGTTTTACAGAAAAATCTGTCAAATAGTATAATTATTGAGTTCGAGAACTTTTCACTTAACTCGAATAGTTTTAAAACTGATTAAAAACAGCAAGGTTGAGTCCGATTAATATTAAAATTTTAATAGACAACTCAGAGTAGGTGTTGTTATGAAATTTTTGGAAGAGATGTGAACGTAAGCGATTATAAATCAAAATTGTAGACCAGAAAAAATGTCACATTATTTGACATATTTGGTTGTTATAATGTGCTGGTTCACAGAAGGTTCTTATATCTTAGGCAAGATTATGTCAATAATGGACGCCATAGTTTCATGTTGGTGTTCGAATTTTCATTGTATGTACTACTATTTTTGTTATTCATTTTATTGAAACACCCTGTTACGTTCAATATTTGCGTATATTACTAAAATACATAAATATAATTTGAAAATTTTAATTATTTTATTGACATTAAGTAATTAAAGATAATTAATTACTTTATAAAAACAGAATAGATTGAAGTCGAAAAAAAAAGTGCTTTTTAAATTCATCAGCATATTTTACAAATTTTGATAATTTTTCTGATTTTTTTTTAAAAAAATCAGAAAAACCGCATTTGTTGGTCAGCTAAATCTGTATAAATGTCATAGTTTAATTGGAAAAGTGCTTATGTCATGCATTATGAATTTACATATAATTATGTACAAAATAAATGTGTGTTTGATATTAGCAAATGTTTGTTGTTAGAATCGCTAATCAATCAACTAAAATGCTGTTATAATTTGTACATGTGCATTATTGTGTTCCTTTTATGATCTCATATACAAATTCAATTGATTAATGGCATCCAAGTATAATGAAATTTATTGAGCAAATTGACATATGTGTTTTTAGTGTGTGTAATATTAAAAAAAGTCAACTAAATTGTGTAAACTGTATGGGTGAATTTATTTAATAAACAGATTTATCATTTCAATGTTAAATTTGATTTAGAATTTTTGTAAGAAAAAAATTTTGGAAGATAAATAATATAAAAAATTTGATCATTGAAGAATTTTTTACGGAGATTAAGTTACACAGACAATAAACAATAGGTTACGACAATTCTTTGCTAAATATAAACTACGATAATTTTAGAAATCACAATAAAAGAGCTCAAAATTAGTTTTGAAATGGGCTCTCAATTTTACGACATTTACGTAAAATACAACTTATTGTCCTGCAAAGCTCTAAGGTTTTACTGAAGCCATCTTTCTACAGCTTATTTTTTCGAAGCCACAATTTTTGAAATTCGGGAAAGAGAACTACTCTTTTAACCCTGAAGAGTGACTTACTGAAAACGTATAGATAATGCCGGATGAAACTAGCCCTTACTTCTTAAATAAGTTGTTTTCAAATTTTAAACAAGCTTTCCTCTAAACTGTTGGTTTAAGGTATCTGAAATTTTATCACTTTACTATAGACCTTTTATTTATTTGATTGGAATAAAAGTTTGTCTGTTTCTTCTCCATCTTCTTGCACCTCAAATTTAAAAAATATTCGGCAATTTATTTTCCTATATGAGATGTAAGCTTTCTCAAATTTCTATAAGAGGAAAGAATTAACGATATGGCATTCTAATTTTGTATTAGTATAGAAAATATTAGAACTACAATATTGTTCCATTTAATCTTCTGCTTACAGTCCTTCTTGGTTTTGATTTATTTTACACGTGTTAACTTATCTTTGCCTTATAAATTATATCTACCTTTTTAGGTAGGTTTGGTTATATTTAGGTCTTAATTAAAAAACTCAATATATATACGAGTATATATTATTTTTGAACAAATTAAAATACAATATTTTTATAATTACAAAATTTTGTTAATTTTGCCCTAAAATTTGCTCACATTCAATTATACAATAAGCCCTTGTACACTAATTCGATTATAGTTGTAAAACTTGTGAGTCTAAAATTTAGTTTATTTACACATCAGTAAATATTTAGGATAGAGCTGTTCAGTGTACAATATTTATATTATACTTTTGAACACAAATTTAAATAATCATTTCGTAAAATTAAGCTTAAAAAATTATTTGCCCTCTTAATCTGGTTTTTTATAAAAAATTATTCAGTTTTTATATTAAAAATCCCGTTGTTTATTCACAATAATCTACGATTTTAATTTAAATTATCCCAAAAAAAAATTTAATTTCATCCTGAAATCTTTATAAATTATTTTTTATAATAATTGTTTATACTCGTATAGTTAGAAATTTATTTAAAATTTAAAGATAACTTTAATGGAAATAAGCATAAAAGCAGTGACCTTTCAAAAAAATTTAGTGACGTAAACTCATTTTTTTATTTTTGTTTTTCATTCAGATTTGAATTAAATATCGTGAATAAGGTCGTTTAATAATTTCATCTTCAAGTTTTATATCCCAAAAATTTTTGTAAATTTCATTTTATTATGTGCCTACGAAAATGTGTTTGAAGGGTATTATAAAATTGTCATTCTGTTTGTAACGTTAAGAACTAATAATGATCGAGTTTTCAGTTGATTTAATCATCTCTGTTCATTTGTCCGTCTCAACGATAATTCAAAAATTAATTGAGTTAAATTCATCAAAATCTCAACAAATGGTTTTATTTTAGTAAATGAGAAAATAATACAGAAATGAATATTATTGAGGTAGGGGTTCAGGTATCTGCCATACAAATTCGAAAATATTTCGGAAATTATGAAACAGTGTGGCAATACCATAAATCTCTTAAAAATAACTGAGTCATATGAGTAAAAATTTCAAAAATTTTTAATGAATAAGCAAATGATTTAATAATTTTGTTCTATTATGCGTCCGGATTTCTCAGTATTAAATAAAATACTTTCAGTTTCAAGAGATGATAATTTTTAATATGGAAATTTTATGTTCGAAATTTTTTCAATAATTTCTGCACCTATAATTCCTAAGAACACTACTTACACTATGTTCGTTGGAAAACACTTGTTTTCTCTGACATTAATCAATTAATTTTAGTTGGTTTTTAAATATGATGTTCAAAATATAATTTGATAAATTCGGAAATTCCCACGGTGCACATAATCTGAATCGAATTAATGTTGATTCTTTCGAAAAACTCTATATTATTTTTACCGTATAATTTTAAAATTTCGTGTAAAAACAAAATTTTATTGTGTGAATGAAACAAAAAATACCTTTTATTTGTCCGCATAAAGACTTTAGTCTTAAATTGTTGTTCATTTTTTCGTTTCTTTAAAAAAATTTCTTTGTTTGATTGTAATTTTTGACCTGGGGCTTTAATGACATTTGTCATTTATGATGGAAAAAAAAATTTAGTAAAATGAATAATGTAGACATAAAATGGTAGACAAAAGTAGTGTATGTGATGGCTATTTTTCACAAAACCAAGAAAACAAACCTCAAATTTATGGCGAATTTAATTCAGTTGTTTTTTTTTTTGGTTAAATTTCTAAAATTTTAGAAAAATAATCTTAAAATGCATATACAAATTTAAATTAATCATTCAAATATCTTGACATTGACTCTCCTTTTTTCAGGAACCAAAAAAAAAATGACAAAGAATAAATTATTTGCAAAAAATTGAATAATATGAAAATGCAACAGAATAAACCACTTAAAAATAATAGTGATTTTCCTCTTATCGTGTACAAACTTTTAAAAAAAAATTCAAGTTTAAAGTTATGATCATCATTAGCTACTAATGGTACTGATAATTTAAAACAAAAAAAAATTATTTCAAAAATTTCATAATAAATTCGTCATTTTTCCTACTTTACATCATAAACACTTTTAATCCCACCACAACAATAGTACCCCATTCATATTATTTTGTCACTCTTCTTGTCACACAGAAATTGCTAATTGAAAAAAAAAAAAACTTTTGAAAGAGAATCATTGTAGATTATTAAAATAAATGAAAAATTTTCATCGCTTATACTTCACTTTAAAAAATGTTGGACTATGATCTTTAATGCAAAAGAAAAGAAAAATTATAAAAGCAACTTTGTCATACTATAATACAGAGAATGACTATTAACAATAATTCTTATATAACAATATCCTGTGGAGAAAGAAAAAACACATAAAAATTTTCTGTAAAGTACCAACCAACCAACTCTATAATGTAGAATGTAATGAAAATTTTTCCATTCATTTCCAGATAAAAGCGATTTATTAAAGCGAAACATAAAAATATCCTTAAAAAACGATTTAATATTACATTTATCCTTTTTTATATATTATTATGTTTAAACAAAAGGATCCTATAACCATTAGTATGGTTTATGTATTCTTTGTTATTTTTATTTGCAGGATACTTAAATGATGAGAAGAAAGAAAAAGACGCGATACTTGTTTTTCATTCATTGAAAAAGAAGAAAATATTAAAGATAGATTTGGTCAGTTAATTTTGTACGTCACATAAACTATTGTGAATGCCACGTTTAATCATAATTGAATGAACAAGATTAAATAAACAACATATTTCTGTATATTCAGGCCCGGTTATGTCTTCTTTGCGGCGCCCTAAGCAATTTCCAAAGTGCGTGTACATTGCGCATAATTTATCATTTTCTTGTAATTTTATACGCTGAATGCAAGGCTGGGTTTAGAGTTAAATTCTGGAATTTTATTTTTAGCTTTTTGTTTTTCCATCTTTGTATAGACGGACATGTTACTCCTTGTTTTCCAGCACCCATTGCAATGGTGCCCAGTTTTGGGGCGCGAATGCCTACTTTGAATATGTGGCTGATCCGTCACTGTATATATTTTATGTATATAGACTTACAGTGTTTAAAATCAAAAATCTTCTAATTAAAAGGATTAGTAAAGTGTTTTTTGATTGCTTTTTTTCTTTTTCTCTTATTAAAATAAATCTAACTTAATTTGTTAGTTTTTTTTTTAAATGTTTTTTTTTTTTTTTTGAAAAATTTATTAAATAAAAAGCTAGCGGGGAAGAAATTGTTTATGATCTTTATAGAAGTGTAACTATATACAGAGTATTCGAGACTAAATGGAGTTTCTGAAGCTGGGTGATACAATGACTCTAGATGAAGAATAAGAACCCGGTGACATTTTGTTTTTTGGACTTTCCTTTTCGAGTTATAAAGCCTCAAAATTAGGATTTCTTAAAATCGTTTAATTTTTACATTTCTACTGATAATTCGGCATATATGACAGGGAATCCGAAATTTGTGTATTCATTTAAGGGCTAATGAAATTTATCTTCTAATGGTATATCAGTGGTGCCGGAGATCTTTCTATAGTTTCCATGTGGTGTAAGAGGAATATCAAAATATTTAAGAAATTTTTCCAATAATTTATTTACTCATAATTACTCTACTTTGGGGACTCCATTAAATCTCGGAAATCTTGTCTCCATTAAATCTCGGAAAAAAAGGAAATTCAAAAAATTATTGTAAAGTTCTAAAAATTTAAATTCTAAAATTAAAGAAGAAATTTCGTGAAAATTGTTAAAATATGGAGCGAAAGACTTAATATTGCTTGACTTCCTACTTTATGATAAATTTTTCCTTTAACTTTCATTTCCTACTCAAACAATATCCTAAAATCCGAGATTTCTTTAAAATTTTTTCACAATCTTTAAAAGTTTTGTATTAAAGTGCAGTTTTCCTTCTTATGACATGGTATGAGTTACAAAACGGTAACAAACAATAGAACAATGAAAACAATACATTTTATCGTTCCGTTTTAAAGGACGTAAGAAAATATTTTCTCATTTACCTGTTTGTTGAAATGCGATTGTAAAAGCCAGTCACTTATTTGACCCAAACTCGTATTTATTATAGCTTACTCAAGTATACTCTCACTTTAATAGATTTCAAGGAATTGAATTAACAAAATATCAAAAAATAAAAAAGTTTTCCGGATCCTTAGAAAAAAAAAGGAAACAGAAAATGAAAACGAAAAGTTAAAAAAAAAACTGAACGTTTTTAAAGTGAAAATTTTCTTTTCAGCCTTCAAGCAAATCGTATAAGATTTAAAGAGTGGGAAGGATGACCCAATTAAAGATGTTGCTTATATTTTTTTTTTCCTAAAAATTTTTTAAATGCCTTCATCTCTAAATGGTTGAATGACATTAACATAAAATTCTTCTTAGAATATTTTTAATATTTTCTTTTAAATTTCTTAGAAATAAAGTCCATTTTATAAAGTTTATTTTCTATTAAATTTGGTTATACCGGAATATAGCAACATTTTTCATTGCTTAAAGTTTTTTACAAGAAAACAAAATCTGATGGGATCAGCACATAACGAAGCCAATAAACCAGTTCAATAAGCACCAATAAAACAGTCTTATCCAAATTTAACGATGTTAGTAAGCTTTTGGTTAACATACCTAAGGAAAAGTAAATTTGGTTTTTAGTAGGGTTTCGCTTTATGCCATCCCAGTTCCCTGAAAAGTTTGCCTGTTAGTGTCAGTAACAACCAGAACTCAAATATTCACGAAATCTCATCAATTATTTCTATAGATATGATTAAAAATTTAAATTCGGCCCTTAGTTCGGAATGATGTTAAATATAAAATTTCAAGGAAATATTGTCATTATATTCCTTTATTTGCGCAAAAATGTAAAATCGGTTTTCAAAAAGGGGCAGTTTCCAAGGCCTGATAAACCCCAAAAGTTGATAAATCTATCAAAATCGTTTCAGGCGACCTTAAGTTTCACACTTGCACACACAGACCAACAGGCCGACAGATCGCTAGAGAGATTGGCCGACAGACCGAAATCTCTCTAAAAACTGTTTATTTATGTCTTCCTACGATGAGAATGCGTTTAAACCGAAAACTCGATATGCGAAATTTAGTACTATTACATATCCTCCCTTATTGCATGCAATGCGGTCGGTAAACAGTAAATATTTAAAACAAAATGAATTTGACTACTTCATTTTCACTTTTGTATGCCCATGCATATAACTATGTATGTTCAATGTGATGCAGGACAATGTATATTATTGGTAGTTCAAAATTTTTAATGAAAATCTTAGAATACTCGTATAATGAAATTTTCTTACATAGTATTGTTGTTTAAATTAGTAACAACTTAAAAAATTTTCTTATACCCTGATATAGACAAACTTAAATATCATTATTAATTTAATTTGTGGTATTATGGCCGTTTTTGCGAATAGCGAAAGAATGTATTAGGTATTTCTGAATGTTTGTACGTTATGTCTAGATTTAATAGCAGTTAATTGTTAAGTCTATTTCTAGATTTTAGTTAAATAATTTTGAAATTTTATTGTTAAAGTAATTATAAAACTCATAAGCTGCACGAGCTCATAATATTATAATAATTATTTTCTTGACAAAAGCTTGTTAAAAGATCTAAAAACCTGTGACACTTTAGCATTAATCGGTCTTTTATTGAAGCTAATTGAATATCCCTACAACTTGTACACATGCACGTAAGTATGTGTAAATATTTGTTAGTATATATAAGTACATATATGGCAATATAATTCATAACATACAAGTATCCTAATTTATCAATGTCATAAAATTCTGGCGATCTCACAGTGATTTGCAAAAAAAGGTCATTTTAATATTTAAATTAACATGTAGGGCTATATTCAGAATTTTATATAAAAAATTTAAATTCATGTTAGCTAATACAACCGTAATTTGTAATATTTGTAAAAGTAAATATTGTATGTTTTATACACATTTTTACAAACATACGTTATGTACAGATGAGATTTGTTTTTTTAAATTACACATATAAATCACATTTGAATATGTGAAATAAAGTTCATTAGAGTCATAATATACATATTTGTAATGTATGTATGTATGTATTGTAGTATAAATTGCAAAAGGTTCATACTAGGTTCCCTTAATTTTTTATGTGTACATGTTAAATAAAGAATTATTTTCCAGTGAAATCAATAATGAAATGAAAAGTTTACAGTAAAAAATAAAAATCTGATGTGTCAGCCCATAACCGACCGCATACCAAAAAAAATTTATTCATTGTAATTGTTAAATTTTAAAGTAAGTTCCGTTAATGTTATTAAATTTTGTTAATTTCAATTAAGTTTAGCTAGTGCTTGCTAATGCAAGAAATTAATGTTAATTAATTCAATTACCATTAAAGATCAAGTTGTTAAATTTCGTCATTGTGCAGTTCTTATAATTATTATAAAATTCCATCAAAATGTAGTAGTAACTCTGGTACACCGCATAAATTGTTCGATTCATAACATTTTTAGCCGATACTTAGATGCAGTCGTTTACAAACAGACAACATACAGACAGACGTTTCCTTTAAAATGTTCGGAAATTAATTTTTCTTAAAAACTTTGATGTGATGGCAATACCTGCTTTATTGTGCATGCAATGTGTTCTGTAAAATATACTACATATTATATGTATGTGGAAAATGTATGAGATTGTAAAATTATGGTTAGAATAAAAATTAAAATTATAATAAGCTTAACAATAATAATAATAACACTAATGACCTTCCATTATAATAATGCAACCACAAATTTATTACTACAATGCTACTATGCTGATATACGTAGTATTTTCGTGACAACTCTGTATTATTGAGGTTATGTAAAAAAGTGAGTAATAAATTTTATTAAAAATGAACGGCGATGTTCTCAGACATTTTTTGATATGTGGTTTGCAATGTGTTGGTTTGGAGGGATCATTTGGAGAGGGGCTGGGGAATAATTTTATTAAAATATTTAATTTAATTACTCACACAATGCTTATATACTTTTACGTTACATAAGTATGTGCATGGTGTATTATACGAAGAGATCTGAAAATTTCACTGTTATTTGTGAACTGTACAAGAATTAATTAAGTAAATGGTTGGCAAAATAGAGATTATGGAGTAATTTGGAATACGCCTTTCAGGTTTTTGTATTTTACTAATAAAAAAATTCAATGAAATTTATATGAAAATTGCATAAAACTTAAAAATATAGTTTAAATAACTTTCGTTCACCTTATTATACGAAAATATTTTCCTTTTCAATTTTAAATTAAATCTGAACCATATTTGCCTGCCATTTTATTAAATTTTAATTTTTAGAATTTTTTATTGAAAATTTCAAGAACTTTCTGAACACTTTAAATACAAAATTTATTTCTTAAAATATCAAGAATTTCAGTCGCTTTATCGTAAAATAATAAATTTGAATTTTCGTCCTTATTTGTAAGGATATATCCTTACAAATTTTCAATAATATTTTGAATTACCTTAACTATAAAACTTACGACCATAAAATTTCCATTTTTAAAATTTACGAAAAAAGTAATTAAGTAAAAAGAAAATTATTCTGAATTTTTAATTCAAAACTGTAAACTAAAAACAATTTAAATGCACCTGTTATACTTATTATTTCCCTTTTTTTAGCACTTTTCCAAAAAATTAAAAAAAAAAAGTGCTTATTAGTTTTAATCTGTCCGTCCGCCCGTTCGTCCGTCCGCGGACATATTTACAAAACTTCTACATCCATGAAGATAGAAAGATGAATTTGTATATGTATACAGATCTTTATTAGAAACTTATTTCCGTAGAACGAAATTTTTACCTATTTCCCCCACCTTTAAGGGTTATAGCAGTTCAAAGTCCTAAAAATTTCATTTTTTAAGAAAAGTAGTGATTGACTTCTTCTATCGCGGCATGCCGTAATAGAAGAAAACCGCAAGCTTTTACAAATTCTTGTAAATGCAAAAAGCTAACGGTAAATTCAATGACATTTAAAAATATAATTATTTTTCTTAACTCACGCAATTAACCGTTAAAATCGAGCATTATGTTAACCCCTCTGTATATTAATTTTTGTTTTATTTCAAAGACTGCATAAATTATTCATCCTAAATATATGCAATCCTAGAAATAGTATCGTATATGAATCAAAATAATTTTAATAGTGTGATAGGTATACATAGACTGTATTTAAAAGCAGAATTTTCACCTGTTAAAGGGAAAAGTGCTACAATACAAATCTTTGGTTTGACTCAATTTTATTTTTTTTAAAAAGTGTACATTTTATATCATAACGGGATTAATAAATTACATGGAAATTCGAATATATTATATCTGTGCCATATTATGCTATATACATACCTAAGAGTATTTGTAATCCATGGTTCGCCTTATAGCTACTATTTGTACATTGTACTAAATTAGGTTTATTTGTAATTCATTGCGTTGTCTTATAGAACAGAAATCTCTATTTGAAGATTAATTCTTGAAAAATTATCGTTTTCATGCTGAAAATCTTGTAAAATCTTAATGCAATTTACAATTTCATTATAAAAGTGGGAATAATTAAAATTATTTATGCAGCTTGAGTTAGAATGTACAAACGCAGCGAAAATATTATTTAATAACATTTTTGTTACATTTTCATTCCCATACGAACGTATATTCGAAGAATATGCAAAATTTGCCTTTGCCCGTTTGTAACGTTAAGAAATAATGCTCTGACATATACTCGTACACATAAATATATGTTTTTAATCAGCGTCGAATTATGAATCGATTCAAATATGTCCCAGCGAAAACTAAAAAACTAAGTGAGCTAAGCCTCAAAGATTTTTACAAATGATTCATAATAGTAAAAGCTAGAACCCTCTTCAAATTAAATGTATTGAAGGCAGCTAATCGGGTAGCTGCCATACAGCTTCAAAAGCCATTTGGTCTTATATTATTGAAACTATTGAAATTACAGTGCTGAAATTTTGTGTGAACGAAAAGAAAATCAGAAGTACTTATAGAACAGGGTGACATTCAATACACTGCACTTAAAATCATTCATTCGTACGGGTATCACAGAGTTGACATGGTTAACTCTACCTATTATCGTCAAATTAAAATTTATAGTGGCCAAAACTCTAGTGTTTTTGAAAGTTTCTTAACATAAGTTTAAATTCTTTAAATAAAGAATTTCTTAAATGAAAAAAATTTATTTCTGTTACGATAAAACAAGACCTTTAATGATTTTGCAACATAATATCACATTTTTGGCTATAATTTATCATGTACACTTTAACAAAATTTTTAAGAAAAATTTATGAGGTTTTAATGTTTTATCGTATCTATAGTACCTTTTTAGGAAATATCGTATGTAAATGCATATATAAGTGATATAGAATAAGGATATGAAAAACTATAGGAACATTGTGTATAAGTTTTAAAGAAATTTTTGTGTTTTCACAAGAATTTTATGATGAAATGATGAAAAATTAATGAATTCGTTCAAAAATATACGAAAGGAATTTCAAAAAAAAAAAAACTTTACAAATTTTACACAAAATTCATTTTTATTTGCATTTGCATTTTATATTGAAGTAAATTTGAAAAGTTTTAAATTTTAAAAAGTTTTAACTAAAAATATCATATGGTATTCCACAAATGTGTTATACAAACTGTGGTTACTTTAAAAAATTTAAACTGTTTTCAAGGAATTTTTTGATCGTATTCTTAAAGATTAAGTTTTCGTGGACGTTCATTAATATTATTGCTTCAAAAGAGAGGGAAACTGTTGTTGATTATTGGAATGATTTTAATTTGGTTTACGTGTTTGTATTTCTTAAAAAATCATAATTCATTAATGAAAATTACAATGGAACGAGAATAGGATTCACCATGTCAATACCTTGTCACCCCTACCGACGTTTTTCAGTCGGAATTGTATTCGGGGAGGTTTCCTTATTGTCTACGGTATATGAACATAGTTTGTTTGAGTCGTTATATCGTTAAATTATAGTGTAGAGTTAATTCACCTTTAAAATATAAATAATTCTCTAATAATCTAGATATTTTTTAATAAACAATTTATGAGTTACTTTTTATATAACAAAAAGGTTCAAAAGTCATTATGCTATCCTGTATCCTTGTTTTATTTCTACATGTTGTTAAAATCAAGAACAAAGTCTACATAGTTACCCACATTTTTAATTGGAATTCGTAAATGTACTTGATTTAACATTTTAACTTTTAAAATTGAAAAATTTTGGAATATAATTTTAGGAAAATTTATAGAAAGCAAAACTTTTGTAACCTAGTTTCACAGAAATTGGTGAACAGTTACTAACAGTATGTTAGTATTGTTTGCTTTTATTTTTACCTACCGTATTGTGTAAACAATAGGTAGGTTATGTGATGGCAACAAATTTTGCATATCGAGTTTTCGGTGGGAACGTACTTCTCCATAGTAGGGAAGTATAAATAAACTATTTTTAGCAACCTGTCGGTCTGTCGGTCTGTGTGTGCACGCGTGTATCTCAAATTCGGCTGAACCGATTTTGATGAAATTTTATATGTAAGTTTATTTTCACCATGGCACGGATTGATCAACTTTTGGTATATATCAGGCCACGGGAACTGCACTTTTTAGCGGGCCTGTTTTACTTTTTTGAACATTTTAAAAATAATAATCAACCGATTTACTTGAAATTTTATATATAAGCTCAGCTCGACCGTCCGCAAAAATTCCTATGTTTTGGAAGAAATCAGGCATCGGCAACTAGACGTTTACTACGGGCCAAATATACATTTTTGCGTATATAAAGAGAAGTAATCAATCGATTTCATTGAAATTTAATATATGAATTCCTCATATTAAAGCAATGAACATATAAATTTTTTGGATAGATCAGGGCTTGAAAACTGATCTGCGGGCCGATTTTACATTTTTCACCATATCTACGGAACGAATTGATGGAATTTCTTGAAATTTGATATTTGAGTTCTGGTTGTTACCGAAACTAACTGGCGAGCATTTCAGGTAATTCGGGTAGCACAAAGCGAAACTCCACTAAAAGCCAAATTTACATTTTTCTTGGTATGTTAACTATAAGCTTACTAATGCCCTAAAAATTGGAAAGAAGTATTTAAAAGACATTTTTATAATATTCTGTAACACTTTCATTTAACTAGACAATATACAATGCGGTCGGTTATGTGCTGACCACATCAGATTTTTTTAAATATTTTCACCTTTATAACTTTTATACAAAAAAAAAATAAATTTATTATTTTATATAAACGTTATTTGAACATACTTGAAAAAATGGATTTTTATACTTATAAGAATTTTGTTCGAAGTAATACTAAATTTACCAATTCGTTTGTTATTACAAGCCGGAGAAGAAGTTAGAAGCCGGAGAAGAATCCTTAGAACTGGTCAAACAATTAATTTAAAGAGCTAAGTAGCCCCGGTACCTTCTGTTTTGTTCATTAAGAAGTCCTTGTTTGATTTGTATGACTGCATGCTCTCATGAACTTCTCTCCTGTGTTTCCTTTTATCACATTTATTACTTTTAAGTTGTCTTCCGAAACTATGTGATCCGTTTCGTAAATAATGTTTTGCAAACCATTGAACCGAAATTCCTGTTCATTTTTACTCTCCTTGAACGTTTTATCTCACTTAAATGTTCCTTAAGCCTTGTTGTAGTAGGTTTCTTCGTTTGGTCTAAAATTTTGTCGCAATTATTGTATTCGATTTTTTATACACCACATCTTTCATGTTTCTTCAGCTTACCCTTACCCAAATTTAACAAGTTCGTTAGTAGGTATTTACTATTGGTTTCTGATGTCCGAATATTATGTTTCTTTAGTTACTTTATAATATTATTTAAAAGATTTCCAGATTTTGCAATAAATTATAATATAAGCCTTCTTCCATAGTAATTTGAGGCCTTAGCGAAATTGATTAAGAGAAAATTGCAAGTGAATCCAACTACATACACGTTTTCAGTTTAAAATTTTCAGTACACCACCTGCTTCAAATAGAGTAAATTTAAAGAATTTTTCAACAAAGGAAACTATTTTCCATTTCAATGACCTCTACTTTTTATATAAAACGATTTGGTAAATTTTTCACTAAAATGAGAAAAATGGGAACAAAATAATAAAATTATGAATCGTAATAGTAGTAAATATATATCATTGTTGTGGGGTGCTATAAAGTTTCGGGTAAATTGTAAGACCATAATTTTCTAATCAATTTTTTTCATTCCCTTTCGAGTAATTAATGAAGTAGAAAATTTCTTCGTAATTGACCATCGTTAAAAAATTATTCAGAATTTATATATATTTTTTTTCTCTCTTTGTTTCGGGTGTGACTAATAAACTGGAACAGGGAAACATATGTATATGTGTAGGTATATATATATGATTTTGCACCGTGAAATTTATAATATACAAAACTTTTTTATGAGAACATTTCATATAGCTTTAATAGTCGCGTTGAAACAAACTAAAGTTTATGGCGTGTAAATGTAGGACCACGAGTTTTTCTATTATTTTTATTATTGGTATATTATATAGCTAATAAAGTTCATATCTTAAATGAAGATGAATGATACAACGTCTGCGTGATTAAAGAATTTATTCAATAATTTTTTTACTAATTAGTAGTAATAAGTTGTCTTAGTTGGAGTAGCAGTTAATTAAATATACGTCGAGAGGTTATTTAACATTTCATAAATTTGGGTGAATTATTCTAAAATTTAAGGTAATTTCACTTTTGATTTGCTTGAAGTACCTGTTTTCTTATACATGAACACATAACCTACTTGTATATTAAAATGTTGAGAGTCTAATTTCAATTTCTTGCAATCTTTTCTTAATTTATTCGTAAGAACAATTGTGTTAACATAAGGAACACATAGGGAGAATAAAATAATATTGAATTGAAATAAGAATTTTAATAAAATTTTCCCATGAAATAGAAATTATTTCCGGGAAATATAAAAGAAATCAAATATTTTATTGCTAATTGGTGTTTTTATAAATTTCTTCATAAGCCAATTACGTAACACATTCCAGTGGTTTTACATACACACACATATACATACATATAAGCGGTCATATATCAAAAATTAACACAATTTTCTTCAAATCCTTTGGGAAATCTAAACTAATTTTTATGATTATATTTTGACCTTATAAGAAAAGATTCTTACAACAATCGTAAAATAAATTTTTGTTATGGTTGCATTTATATGAATAATAATTATTATAAAGTTTGTGGTTCTTTAAGATCTTAAAAATTTATTGGGAAATTTATCGGAGTTTATTACTAAGTGCTATATAAATGTACATAGGTAAATATGTAAGAGTCAACTGTAATGACTATGAAATTTCTATAAAAATTTTATTAGTAATAAGAATGGTATTCTACTTCGATAACTTTGTTATTTATGCGCTAAAGAATTTCTTAAACTCTTAAAAAAAAATATTTAAAATGCTCTGATAAGCAAGCTGCATCCAAATTTGGTATTTAGATTTTGTTAAAATCTTTTCTAAGGTCGCAAAGTTGCATAATTATTCTATTCTAGCAACGTTAATTTATTGGTTTCAAAGTCAACAGTGAATTGTTTAAAACATGATGTACAAAATTATACACAAATCATAGACAATAGTGGTAAGGGGGACAGTGCTTCAATCATTATATCCCGGGCTCGAATTTAATTTGTGGTGGCAGGAACTGTAAAGCTAATTTTCTAAAAAAATAATTTTTTGATTATTAAATCCCATACTTGGCAATAATTTTGGCTGTTTTTAAGAACATCGTGAGAACGTATTATTTTCGTGATTTCTCACTAGAGGCTCTTGTCATACATTATATTTTAGAGTGCTATGAAGTTGAGCAATCTAAATTTAAAAAACTGTAACAAATATTCTTAACACCATCTATATTCTCCCTTTCCCTTTAGATATTTTCCCTATCTTAAATTTGATTTATTGTATTCTGCATTGTATAACAATTTTGATTGAAGAGTCATCATTGTTATTGAATTTAATTCCATTACTTTAATATTTTTAATATTTTCTTAGAAATTTTGTTTTTTATGCTGCCAATAATATTTTGATTTTTGATAATGAATGCTATCTGTTTAATATTCTCATCAAAATATTTTTCCGCTTGTTTTTCTTCAATTTTTATTTTATTTCTCTATACTGAACGGAACAGCTGAAAATTTTCCTTCTTTAACGGAAAGTTATTTATAAAATTTCACCCTTTTCTGTTTATGTTTTTTATTTATTCTTTTTTAATAAAGAATAAAAAAAGAGAAAATTTCCTTTAAAAAAAAATACTACATTTATTTCCATGTTTTTGTGAGTAACATACCTACACAATCTCACAAATACTCACACCAATTAAATAACATCTCATACATTAACATTTTTTTTGGTTTTCTCTTCTTTCCTTTTGTTTACACTATTATTACACTCCTTTAGTTTCTCTTTTTAAATCCCATTTTTCTCTTTTTGTTATAATTCCTTTATTTCACCTTTGTTACGTTATATTGTATAGAACTTATTTTATAGAAATAATTTAAAAAAAAATATTACAGTAAATAATGTACAATTCATCATTATTAAAAATTGAACAACAAATACGAGTAATTTAAATTTGAATAAACTGAATAAATTATTTTATTTATTTATTTATTCATTCTTTTTAATCGTTTATTAAGAAATTCTAGAAAATACATTTCGTAAAAAATTCTCTCTTAACAGAAAATTTGTATTAATTTATTAATTATTACCGCTTAAGAGAGAAAATCCCTGCTAAAAGAAATTGTATTAGTTTGAAAAAATTTGTGAGTAAAATACTTATACATTCTCAAAATACGCACACAAATTAAACAACATTTCAAACATAAACATTATTTTTCGCTTTTCTCTTTTCTTGTACTCCTTTATTTCCTTCTTTCTTTTAGAATATTATTTAAAGAAAAAATTATCAGCTGTTTCTTCTAATATTTTTGCAAATATACCCACGTTCACTCAAAAATATTTTTAAAAAATATGAATAATAATAAGAAAAATAAAAAATTTGGAAAAACACAACAAAAAATTGTACGTTTATAGTAACGGTACTCTATTATACACAAATACTTTAAAAATAAAATACCGGTAATTTAAGTAATGAAATTTTTCTATCATTTCAGTAATGATTTAGGCGCCTAAAAGAATGCCCGAAAAATTCAAATGGGACGCATTAAAAATTTTTTGTGAAATTAAAAAAAAATAATATAAAAAGAGAATTTAATTTTTTTCCGTTTGTACTTTTTCTCTGTTAACAATCATTATTACATTATTGAGATTTTTAAACACATGTATATACGGTGTATGTTTGCATTTACATTATACAATATTTAGAACAAGTGTTTATAATAATAGTGTAAAAATATATGTGTATATTTGTATGTGCATTTAAAATTTTTATGAAATCAAAGAATTTTTAAAGAATTGTAAGAATTTATTAAAAAAATTTATTTTAATTTGTTGTGGGTTTCTTAATTTTTCTTGTTTTATTTTTTATTTTTCTAATTTTAGTGTTTGATATTGTAAATCAAATTACAATTGTGTTTTATGTAGAAGGAAATTAATGTTTTAATTTTAATTAAATTATACTTTTTTGTTATGATTTTTGGAAATTATTGAAAAATTTTAAAAATGAAAATTTTATGTGAAATACTCAATTAAAATTCAAAAATGTGTTATAATGCAGAGAAGTGTTATTGAATTGGAAATGATTTGTCAATTCATAAATAAATTATTACCGTAATAACGCGTACTTAAGTGAGTTATTTGGATGCACATCTATTTTTAAAATGTGTTAACAATGTAAATTGTATAACATAATTGAAATTAAATTTAAAAAAAAAAAATGAAAGTGAAATTTTCTTTAAAACAAAAAATTATTTTTAAAAATTGAAAATCTTAACAGGAAATAAGAAAAAACCAAAACAAAAGGAAGAAACTATACGAAAATTTTATTTAATTAACACGTTTTATTTAATTTTAGTGTGTTTACAATGTTTAAATGACTAAATATCCACACATCTTCAATGTTTATTTAAAAAACAAAAAAAAAAATTATGATTACTTTAACTAAAAATATTTGAAAAAAATTTGATATAATGTGCTATTAAAAATGAATTTCAAAATATTTACAAAATTAAAATATTAAGTTCTAAATTAAAAAAATTCCAAATTTATTTGTCTTAAAGTGAATAATTTTATAGTTTATATACTCATTCTATTTTTGTAATTTTAAAATATTTCAAAAAAAAAAAATTTATTAATTTTTGGTGTCTAAATAAACTGTTATACTATATTAAAATATTAAAATAATTAATAAAAATCTTAATTTTCCATTATTATTTGTAGTTTTTCAAAAATTTTTCAAAATTTTTAATTAAATTTTATACCGCATTAATTAAATATACCGCGCCATAAAGGATTTTAGTGTTAAATTGTACAATATTGAGGGAAATTATTATTAATTATACTATATGCCATGAAATTATATAAGAATTTTAAAATTATTTATTATTTTTATATTTTAAATATAATTTTAATAATATTATAAAATTTTATATTAAATTTCAATTATTTTGTATTCTTTTAATAGATTTATTTATGAACATATAAAAATTTCAATTGAATTCAAAAAGGAAATTTAATTTTGGAAAATTTGGAAACTAATTTTTAATACTCTATTAAAAATTTAATTATATCTATTCAAGAAAATTTGTGAAATACAATTTTGTGTTTTAAATTCCATAGTGTAATACATAATATAAGGTAATATTTTTGATATATACAATACATATATATCATATTAGTAATAATTAAATTTTAATGTGTTAATTATTAATTAATATTATATGAGAAAATAATTGCATTTTTTAATTATTACTTATAAAAACGAAATTTATGAAAATAAATTTAAAAATAAGTAAATATTTTCATAAATTTTATTAAAATTTATAATTTATACTTTAATGCAGTGTAATAATAATAATAATATTAAAACAAATTAATTAGAAATTTTATTGGGAAAATTTAATGAATTGCAGGCGCATTTCAATTAAATTTATTTTTATAATTTAACAGTGAAAAAATCAGTGAAATAAAAATAAATAAATAAATATAATAAAAATTAAAATAAATAAATTTAAAATTTAATTATTTTTTTTATTCTTTGTTAATTTCTTATAAATATAATGAGCTTTATAACTCTAATCGTTGTGTATAAAATAATTTAAAAGTGAAAAAGAAAAAATTCAATAAAAATTTTAATTATAAAATATTCATGATGTAAAAGAAAATCAATAAAAATTCTTTCTTCTATACGAGTATCGTTACTACATTAATTATTGTGAATTTTATTTTTCATTATTATGTTGGATTATTTTGCTATATACTTATTAATTAATAAGAAAAAAATAAAAAAAAACAAGAAAACATTTTAATTTTATAATCGATTTAATAATATACTTGATATACTAATCTACTTAATATACTAATATACTTAATACATAAATTTATATAATAATAAAAGCTTGTATATTTTATTAGTATTATGTATATATAACAGTATGTATTTAAAAATAATTAGCTAAATTAATTAGAAAAATTATGAAAGAAAAAATTTTTTTTTTCGTTTTTGGGAACAAAATGTGTAATAAGTGTGTGTGTATAGAAAAGACAGTGAATAATAAATAATAAATGGTAATAATTAATAATTTAATAAAAATTTTTATTGCTTATTAAAATAAAAAAAAATTAGCCATTATTAATTTTTAAGAAAATATTTTGGAAAGTGGAATTATTTTAATTTTACGTATAATGTTTAAGAGTATAAGAATGAATTGATTAAGTGATTTTTTTTTGAAGAAATTTAAGACAAGAATAATTTACTTTGTCAAAATTGAATAATATTTTCTGGGTACAAAAAATCATACTATTTTATATTTTATACAAATAGTCATACTATTATATTATAGCAATTTATTGAACCTATTTGGATGCCTTCTTTCCGATTTATTTTTGAAAAAATATCGATGGTGAAATCCAACACTAATCCAATACTAATTCCAAGCCCTCTACGACCCTAAAACCTACACCAGACAAAGCACCCCTTTGCCTTGTTCGCTCCTACTGCCAATATTTCAGTATCGTCAGCAAAAGTGGCTATCGTAGCATTTTCTATTTGTGGCAAATCACTCGTGTAAAGCAGGTACAACGTTGGACCCAATAAACTGCCTTGAGGCACACCTGCCTTTATTTCTCTTAGCGTGGAGTATTCAGCATCTTGTTTAATTCTAAATAATCTGTCAGCTAAGTAAGATTACAAAATTTCTACAAATGACGATGGTAACATTTGCCCTAACTTAAGTAAGTTAATGTTGCACATTATTTCAGACTTTAATTAGTATAAGGCCTTTGTACCATACTCTGTTGAATAACCGTGCTACGTCTAAAAAAATAGAAGAACAGAATAGAAGAATTACCTCTGTGACTTTCCAAGCACAAGGAATATACCCAAAATCCATAGCTGCATTCATGATTTTCTTCAGATGTTCCAATGTCTCGTCTGGTAGTTCTCTCAGTACTTTCGCAGTAATAAGATTAAAACCTGGCGATTTTTTCAACTTCAGGGATCTTATCTCTTCCGCAATTTCTAATTGAGTAAGTGGAGCTATGCTGTCTGCTTCATTTGCGATAGATTCTACCAAACTTACATCTGAGGTTATACCGTTTGGCGTAAATATGCTTTCCAAGTGATCAGCAAACAATTCGGCCTTCTCTATATTGCTCCTCGTCCAACTGCCATTTACTTTCATCAGTGGCGGAGCGTGCCTAATCGGTCTTTTTTTGCTCTTTGCCGCCTTCAATAAGGAATAATTCGTTTCCTTCGTAGCTGACAAGTTCCTTATATAATTTTCGTATGTTACCGATTTAAACACCATTTGCGGAAGGGTTAATAATGTGTAAATTATTACAAAAAAATTCAAGGCATTTTTATAACATACAAATTTTATTTTGTATAGTATATCTAGATATTATACATGCAATTTATAATAGCATTTACATGTTTGATGAATATTCAAAATTAAAATTAATTTTTAATAACATGTTAACAATATTATTTCTAAGAAATTTCTCACTTGGGACAAATAATAGTGGTTTATGTTTAAAAAAGAATGTTTTAAAGTAATAAGAATGTAATAAATAATTCTTCTTTGGTTGTAATATTACACCCAACCACATTCTTACACATATGTATACAATTGGAAAATGAAAGAAAGTATTAAACAATAAAATATCTTATATTATAACTAGTTTTACAACATTATTAAAATAGGCTATGTAAACGTTAAGGCTCTAGGGTAACGTCAGAGTATTTAAAATTAAATTGAAAAAAGAATGAATTTAATGAGCTAGTTTAAGGGTGACGGTCGATTTATGCTCCTATCCATGGAAGTGATGTTTTACATTAAAAATTTTCAATACCATAAAGAGAAAAGCAAACGGTGAAACGTAGGGGGTCGCTTATATTATTGTGAAGCTATGCTCAATAAGTGAATTCCAGTAGAATAAAATAATCGGTAAAATTAACCGTTACCTGAACCAGTTTCTTTTTTTAGAGTTTTGACGTAATTTTGGTTTTAGACGATCAATCGTTTCGTTTAATATATAAAGCAGTTTGGAAACGTTACCTTACTTCGATGTTCCACCAAGTTTTCATCTTTAGAGTTAACAAAATTTCATTTTTCTTCTTCTTTAAATAAGGTTTGTTTCTGCCGCTCACTTCCTGTTATGATTACACATTCGGCGACCGAAGACATCTACCCACCAACAGCTTACTAATTGCTTTATTTGTACACATTTTTTACCACTTTTCTTATGTAATTGTTTTATTCCAAGTCATTATAGATCATCCTTAGCGGGTTCTATTCTGATGTTTGACGTGTAATGTCAGTTTGCCCTAATATATAGCCTAATATATCGCCCAGATAGCATTGTTTTCTTCTATTTTTTTTGAAGGACGTTCCATATTTACAAGATACCACTAGAGATTCTTTTTGGAGCTGGAGCTTCAAGAGCTGGAGATTCTTTTTTCCCTTGACACCCTTCCGCACTTGTTAATGAAGCACTTGTTAATGAATAGTTTGATATTGTTTATACTTGCTTGATTTGCGTACTACTTTTCACTTCTATAGTATAGTGTCAGTTTCATGCAGCCGAATATGAGCTTTAGAAGACAAACAGACGAACATATAGAATTAAACTAATAAGACCATTTTCATTTCTTTACTCGAGAAATACGTTCAAAAATAACATGAAATATTCAAAAATTTCAATTTGTTTTTTTTTCTTTCATAAATCTTTGCAGGATTTTAAAGGATGTTGCTGGAGTTAGAAAGAATATTTTATAATATCCTAAGGAAATCCATCTATTTCCTACACTGTTTCTCTTCCTTTTTTCATTGATGCTCACCACCAACCATAATATTTTTTTTTAGAGAAATGAAAGCAATATAAAAATGTAAAGTTAAAAATATTTATTTTTTTTTTTTTGTTTTTTGCAAAAAGTTATCAAAATGATTTTAAAAGATATAAAAGGAGAGAAGAAAAAAAGGGTTCAGAATTTTTCCCACTTAAATTTCGTTATTCGAAATAAAACATAGTAACAGATTTCTTTTGAAGTTGAAAATTTTTTTCTCTTTTTCTTATTTTGGAAATTATCCGTTAATATTTTAATGGTTTGTGTAAGAAAAGCTTAAAATTTTAAGTGACATTTTGCATATTTTATTGCTAAGTTAGACAACAAATTGTTTTCAATTTAAATTTTTATTTAAGACGAAATATAAATTTAAATTTGTTTTGAATTGTGTAAAATTTCTGATTAAAAATTTTATATACACACAAATACTAAATTAACATGTAAGGTTAAGTTAGATTACGTTGACAATCAAAGCAGCTATTAAAAAATACACTTAGACCAGATGGGCCTCTTGTGATACCACTGGATCTGCATATCCCCACCTTCACTCGGAGCAAACCGAGTCCTTTATAAACTGGTTCAGATTCCTGGATCTTGTATTTGCAGGCTTGGTGTGGTACCAATGGTTCTCTATATCCCCACTTCCACTTGAAGCAATTCAAGTCCTTTATAAATCGGTTTAAATCCCTGGCATTTACATTCACCAGGTCCATAACTTACGAAAAGAAGTAGCGATCCAAGGTATAATAAATCTTACTTAGGTATAAAATTCAATTCAATTCTCGGTAGATATTTCAAATAATTTTACTTATTATTTTTCATTTACCTAAAGTTTACCTAAAACTGAAGTTATATACGGTCTATATTTACCTATTTTTACTGCAACTATTTCCTTAATATTATTTATTATTTCTTGTAATAATATTGAATTTACAAAAGTTTTCATAAAAAAAAATTAGAATTTATAAAGTTCATGTAAATATAGCACAAATGTAGGAAAATGTTTATATACCTAAGTATACAACAAAATGGAACCTATACTTCGGAAATTAATTTAAGTTATTCAATATTCTTGCACTGAATCAATTACTATATTAATTATTGATCGCGTGTACAAATTATAATATCCTTAATTTGAAAATTATTATCATTCGAAAATGCTTTTACCCCACATATTGTAATCGTTTCTATATGTGTATTAAAATATAAGTAGAACTTTTGTCAATTGTATATAAATTTTATAAAGTATCATAGGTTTCAAAATTCATTAATAATATGGAAGAGGTTATAAAGTATTGAAAAATACTAATATTTTTAATAAATAATAAAAGGTGATAAAAGGTGCAGAAGCTGCTGTATCGAAGAGAAGAAGGAAACAGTAACCCATTTCCTACCTTCGCATTCGGCGCAGGTGAACCTTCTTCAATGCGCTACGCGCTTTGCAAACGTAAATATGTTACGGATCTTTGCCTAGTTTTCTTAAGAGTTTTGGCTAGCTATAATGAGGAGCGAAAAAAGAGAGTTCCGGCGGTACCAAAACTTACTTAAGTTTGTTAATCTATATAACTTATGTTTTTATTATATTATATTTAATAATTTTTATGCCCTCCAAATAAGCAAGATCGACTTGCTCTTAGTTTTTGTCAACCTTAATTAGTGTATAATAAGCTACTGTTAACGAAATCTACATGTATATACCACACCTAATAACGTACAAGGTCCTGTTGTGTAGCAGATTCTGAAAAAATTTTCAGAAGAGCTATGATATGTTCACTGCTTCAAATTTAATCTAGTTATGTAGAATATCATTTTAAAGATTTTCAAAAGTTCTGAAAATAATGTTCAGTTAAATGTTTAGAATTCAGTCCCATGACACCTCAGGTTCCGTAAATGGTTTTTTTATTTTGGAAAAATGGTTCCCATAAACTAAATCTCTTTAGAACAGGGTTAACGTTGACAGAGACTAAAATCAAATTTTTTACTTGTCATTATATACATAAATGTATTTATTCTTGTTTTTATGGTAAAATTTAATGGAAAACTGTTTTATGAATAAAAGGAATGTAGCTGGATGTGTAAGAATTAGAAGAGCTAAACAAATGGTATGAATGATTATTAGTTTTTGCTGAATAATTAAACTAAAAAAAAAGGACATCGAAGTAAACACTTTTAATTGTAAAATGTTTGACGCACGAATATTGTAGATTTATACAGGAAATTAATGGCTTCTGTTGCAGGATGTATTATGAAAAACGGAACTTCATTGTATGTCAATAAAACCGCAATAATGATAATTAATCAAACAGTTTATTTTCGTTTTCCTTAATATTTCTGTGTCATTTGAATGCTAAAGAAATTAGTGAAATTTTAATTACACTTTACATTAAAATATTTATGTACATATACATAACATGTTTGTATATATGTAATTTGTGTCTTGTAATAAAATTCAAATATAATTTTTAAATATTATAGACCCTTCTCCGATTTCTTACAAAATATTTGAAAACTTGAATATTACAATACTCATAAACTTGTGTAACAACCTTCGAATTTGGTAATTAGCTTCGACTTTTTAACACATTATGTAGAATGAATCCTCAAACCCTTTTTATAAAAATTTATTCACATAATTAAAATTATAATTTTATTTTAAATGTAATTTCCACTTATTTGATTAATTTTGTATGCAATTTCTCTAAACCAAACGACTATGAATGTGGTTTTGAAAATCTTTATTATTTTGCATTTAAATAATAAATGCATCCTGTAGTAAATTATTGGGTCTTCAAATACATTTTTAATGAGGTATGAAATTGAAAAGAAAATACTAAATTTTTAAAAATTTAAATACAATGAAAACAACAAATTTTGTACAAATATCCAATCAAGGATATAAATCCGAAAATAAGAAAATCAGATGTGAACGGCACCTAATCGAACCCTTAAAACACTTAATTCGAATTCTGTGATTTAAGAAATTTTTCTGGTGAATTCTTAGTGGGTGATTTTTAGTATTTTTGAGGAAAAATATTGAAAATCGGCCACTAATTAAAGTCCTGCTTCATAATCCTGTGATATTTCTAAAAACTTACGGTGGTTCATTGCTGTATTTGAGCAAAAATATGAATTCAGTCGTAGTAATAATAAAGGTTTGGTTCCGGACATATATATCTCAAAAGTTCCCATCCAAATCGTGCCATACCGAGAGCAAACTTAAATATAAATTTTCTAGAAAATCGGTCTAACTTGAGGTTTTTGGGAATTTGAGCTTGAGATAAAGAGGTGCTCCTTGAAATCGTCAGACAAACATCAAACAGATATCTTGTTACAAAACCGACAAATAGTTATCTTGTTACAAATACATTATTTACTCCTCTTCAGCATTTCTGTAGTCGATATACGAAATTTGATGTCATCACACTACCTCTCTAATAGTGTCGGTAAAAACAACAGCAAAAAATAAAGGTCATTTACCCACTTGCAATTTGATTTTATGTTTATTTTTTGTTTTTTGTAATTTTGGTTAACCTTTTGGGATTGAAAGAATTGTAATCAATATCTATACTTATACATAATGTATAATTTGAAAAAGGATCATGAACTTTGATATATGTTTATTTAACCAAAATATAGAGTCAAAATTATACATTTCAATTAAATATAATTATATAGATCGAAAATGAATTAATTTTTTTCTGATGCAACTTTGTTATTTTTAAAATATTGTTCGTCAGTTCAAATACAAATTGACCTCATAACTGAGAGAATCGCTGACTAATTTGTTGTCATGAGGCCGGCAAGTGATTTTAAACTAAGAGACAATATTGAAAGCAATATCGTAAATTTATTGTAATTATTTATTCGGTTTCCTTTAGATGAAATTGTTTTTCAGATACAAGGTTTGTTGACGGTAATTTTAAAAGACACGATAGCCCTAATTCTAATAAAACTTTGTATTTAATGGTTTGCTTAAAAGGTGCACCTATATTGTATCACCTCTACTGCTGGATTCTGTGAGCAACTAGCGACTACGAGAAATTTTCTCAATCGCTCTAACAATTCTATAGTTTAACACTTTTAAAGTTTTTCTAAATAAAAAAGTTTTCAAGAGAAATTTTTTTTTTATTTAGTCTAGAAAAATATCAAAAAATCTCAATTGCTCTTCAAATTTAATTTATTTGTTTGGGAACGGTTTCTCTGCAATAAAGAAAACACTTTTTGTTTTGGTTACTTTGTAACTATTTTGGTTACTAACAATTGATTTTTTTTTTACCGTCTCTTACTTTCATTCTTATGTTTTTGTTAACATGTGCAGAGTTTCGATATTGTTCTACATTTTTAACCTATTTTTTCTCTATCTCGCCATTTTCAATTTTCCCTTATTTTTGTTTTTGTGTTGAACTATAAAAATAATTCTATTTCTATTGATTTTTTCTCTCTTTTCCTCATTTTTCCATACCTTCCTTTCAATAGTATTTAGAATATCATTGTAACAATATACATCAAACCTTCCTTTCAATTCAGAATAGAAAAATAATTTACCCAAGTGGTTGAAAATTTCATTGAAATTGCAATTCTCATTTTGTGGTTTTATGGTTTTAAAATTAATACGGCAATATTTTATTACCACATGGGTATGCCATCTGCTCTATCAATGTGGTTAAATATATAGTGTAAAGTTATGAAGTGTTGCGGTATTATTTACTGAAGTACACTACATACTATTATAGAATATTAGTATTGTGGGCAATTTTATAATGTTGAAAATAATATTTAGTTTTTATCCAGGAGAAAAAGTTATACAGGTGTACCTATTTTATATATCTTAATTGCAAGCTAATTGATTTGGAGCTTGTTTTAGTATGATCCAAAAGCAGAAATCCAATTTTATTTCATTGTTGTAATTTATTCCCTCTAAGCAAGATAATTCCATTTCATTTTCAAATTTAAATTCGAAAAATTAAGTACTCTTTGAAAAAATATCATGATATCATTTAGAGCTTCAACATTTTGGTTAAAAACTAGATTGCCCAATTATATTATTATGTTTGATGTTGACAATTGTACTACATTGAAGAGTAAATAAACCAAAAACTGAATTCCATATTACAAAAGGCAAAGAAAAACACAATATAAACTAAGAAGCAAAAATAAAACATAATGTTTTGTTTGGTTCCTGAACTTTTTGGTTAAAATTTTAATAAAAATTGTGTACTTCAAATCGTAATAATTAAAAAAACGATGTGTAAACGCAGTAAAAATTTATAAACTTGTGATAATTTAATTTCAATGGTTGCAAAATATTTCGATTATCCAAACAAAAGGTCAATAGTAAGAATTAAAATTATATGTTTTGAATCCTTTGTTGTATAACATTGCTGCTCACCTGTGGCTCTTTTGTATAACAGTATTGTGTTATAACAAGAGATGCTGCTAACATCTAACTCCTAGAATACTAAGATGTTTAAAAATAATTTATTAGTCAGAAAAGAAGCATATTATAAGTTTAATGGTATGACAAATACATAAATAAAGAGTAGGTTATTGGTGATATTTCCGAAATTTGAAAGCTTTTATACGTTTCAAAGATTGCCCATTCTAATTTGTTAGGAAAAACTCGGACGATTCAAGAATTGTAACGATTTTTAGAAAGACAAATTTTAAAGTCCAATAACTCAGGTGAGAAATAAAAAATGTATGCAAGTTTTTTTTGTTTGTCTATTATCCTGCGTTGGGTGTCCTATCGAATCTGGTATGCCTGCTGTATAATAGTAAATATTATTTAATGAAATCGAGAAATTTCATAAACTCATAACTGTAGTATACTCATATTATTCGGAATGGTCAATAGCTATATTTCATGTACTATCAGTGGCATTCACTATCGATAATTTAACATTATTAATTAACTTTCAAGTTTCTTTGTAAATTCTTAATAGATTTTAAAATTGTTAACAGCTTTTGACCTGAATTTTTTTTTATATTAAAGAAAACATTTTTGTTTTATTTTTTTATAACAATTTTATTAAAAGTGGTTTATAATATGTGAAAAAAAAACAAAATATCCATTAAGTTTTGAATCAAAGTCAAACGAAAAATAATAGGAAAAAACAAACTGCGAATAAAAGAATCGGGAAACTTATTAAATCAGGTGTGCTTTCATAAAATTACAAAAATAGTGGAATTTTGACCTTCAATATAAACTGTAGGTCCTATATATAACAAGCATATATTATTTTGCTAGAATATTATAAGGCATTAAACAAGAAAAATTGAATTATATTTTTAAATTAATAAAATCCTTGTTGATCCTTATGAAAATTCCGTTTACATATAAAAATGAAATTTTGAAAATTATTTTTTATTCTCTCTTGTAATGTTAAAAGTGTCCATAGAACACATTGACCGCACCTACTTCGTTTTTAATTTAAACAAAACAAAATCTACATATTGTCGCACCCAAGTGACAATAGCTTATCAATTCAAAAAATGCAACTTATCAGCTTTGAAGACCATATAGAAAATTTCAAATATTTTTTTAATTGTAGGTGCACGGAATGTTTTTAAGCAGGTTTAAAATTTATTAATCTTTTATATTACTTTATGGAGATAGTTTTGTTGTAGAGGTGTGATATATGCAAAGTATTAACATTATTAAATTTAAATATTGCCGTAAGACGGCTCTGTTTAAAATAATATTTTTAATGTGTACCTTCTTACCTATACTCTCTAAAATAATATTTGACAAATTTCACTATACGCGGTTAAAATTGTTTCTAAAATTACCACAAGGCTACAGTGCGATACGTAATCAATTTTTGAGACAATCTTAATTAATGAAAAATTTTGCAGCCTATATTCATGGTGCTCAGTTTTTGATAATATAAGAATATTTAAGTGTTATTTTACTATGAAAAGTAAAGATTATACTACTGCAATTCTGTTAAGCGGTATAATCTCTTACTCATGTTACATTCATTTCTTAGCTTCTTATACCGTTATTATTTTATCAATATTTAATGTCCGCGCGAAACTTGATAAAACCAATTTATTTGAGTCATGACAGGTACTAAATTCTTATATGAGAGAATTTAATGGGTGGGTTGGGTATATAGCAATTTGTTGTTCTTTTGAATATTGTTGTGATTGTTTTAAAATTTACGGAAATTTTTTTTTTTTGGATGTCATGAAACTAAGTAAACAAATTTAAAAATTCTGAGAGTGTTTCGTAATTTTTTGTGTTAATGTAAGCAATATTGCCAATAAAGTGCGTGTATGTGCAACATTAATATTTCTACTGCCGCAATAATTTTCTAAAATTTTAAAAAAGTAATTTATTAAAATTATTTTATAATGTGTAAAATTATTTAAATTGAATTTTAATATTATTCACTTGAATCATATTGGGCCTTGATTTAGTCAACACTTCTATCAGTCAAAATTCAAATGACATTAATAATCTTTGCATTTAACCATTTTTTTTTATAAAATTTCATGCAATCAATAGCATGGCAATTATATTTTTTAAATAAATTTTTAATTAAAAAATTTCAAAGGGTATAGGAACTAGTGGTTAAATGTAAGCATAAAATTTTTAAACCTTGTTTCTTTTTTAGCTATTAAATACTATGGAAATGATTGTAAATGAAAGCGAAATCGCTAAAAATCGATTTAAAAAAAAATAAAATTTTGTAATTGGAAAAATTTAATAAATTTTTTACCTGTTATTGCGTATAATGAAATGTAATAAGAGTGGTATTGCTATCACACTATTTTTAGCCGAAAGGCAAATTTCTGTGTTAGAGAAATGCCATTAAAAACGTAGAAAACTACGGCATTTCCGCGCTGGGATTAATTTGGTAGTTTTGCCCTTATCTAAGATAGTAACAACTAGCTAGTTAAGTTATGTAAGATGGTCTAATTTTTTAAAGGGATTCAAACCAATTAACTTTGTGGGGTGATCCGGTACAGCAATTGAACTTTCATTGAGGGCATATTATTTTACGTTAATTGTACTCAATCTAAAACTGTAATGAACAAATTTGTTCGAAATGTTATGTCTCGTTTCTAATCGGTTATGTGCCGTTCCCATCAATTTTAATTTTTAATCAAAGAAGCCCTAATATGCAATAAGGAATAGAAATCATTTATTGTAAATGTATAAAGAACTTGTCTATAAAATGTCTGTGTGAAATAGAATATAGGTAACTCTTGAACTGGTTTAGTTTTTATCACATAACATTAATAACACTGTCTTTATGCAAATTTTATGTGTTAAGCTAAATTTTTACACAAATTGCGTTATAAGTCTATTAAAGTTTTAAATTTTCTTAGTTTTCTATGTATGAATTGCTTATGATGTGTGTAAGTGTGGTAGAAGGCTAAAGGTTGTATGATTACGAAATGCGTGGGAAAATGTTTTAATGCTCTTGTTTTAAAAAACGGACAAGCATGGTTTTTTAGAAAATTTGGAATGGCAGTTTTAGAAAATTTGGAAATTATTTATTAAAGCGATTTTAAACCAAATGAAGTTCAAGCAAATTTGTTATAATTATTTTATCATTTTGGTATACAAGAACTCTTTTGAGGGTTGTAATACTCTTTTGAAATTCAAATTATAGGCCAAAATGTACAAAATTAGGTAATTACACTATTTGAACATTTACTCTCTGAGAACATAAAAAATTACGTTCTAAAGGAGCCCATGTAGTGTTACCAGTGTGGGGTTATTGCTTTTTTTTAAAGTCACCACTTTTAAAACACAAATGAAATCCTTACAATAAGGTATAATAAAAAATATTGATTTTTAATATGTGAATGTGTGCATGTTAAATTTTTTCAGTGCTATTATAATTTTTCAATCAATTTGCCCTTTTTTTTAAATGACAACTTAGTTGTGAGAAGAAGTTAATATGGTACAGTTTACTTGCGCTCATAAATTCAATAATTCATTAATATTTTAATTAAAAAGTTTTATATTTTATTTTTCTATGCAATGCCCTATTGCTATTGCATGCGCGTGTCTAATTTTATCTATGACGTCATTTCTACATGCATAATATATATATATTTACATATTCATTTTCAACGAATAAGACAAGTAATCTAAGATTGAAATGTAGGTCAAATAATTGTTAATCCATCAGAAAGGTAAAAGTAGATATTTTACCATTTACTTCATAGAATATTTTTAACTAAGTAGGTAAGAAATTTTGGTATTATTTCCTAGCACATTTCCTAAAGAAAATTATTTATATGTTTCTTAGCGAATTTGATCATATTAAAATAAAATAATGTCTTTAAAAATTTTTGTCTTTCTCGAATTAGTTATATTGAAATTGTCGCTACCTTACATCATTTGACTTTTAATTACTGTTAGGCTATACCGTAATTACTAATTTCAAAAATTTACTAACTCTCTCTTCATTTTGTCAATTACCTCTTTAGTTACGTTTTGCCTCTTTTTCTCTCTTTTTAAAGTATTGGGAATTATCATTAAAATTTTCAATGTTCTCGAGAATTCCGCTACTTGGAAACATAACCAGAAATTTGTTTTTAAAACAATACAGCAAAAAAAATTAAGAACTTTTGTTTTAAATTAAAATCTAATTCAACAATAAATCAAATTCAAATTTTCATCATCGTTTTTCACTTAACACTTCCCACTATTTATCAAATCGGCGTATTAAAATTGAATATTTCTTACTGGTAGTAATTTTACTGCCACGATAGATTTTTTTTCTTTTTCAAAATTTCAAGTTGATGAAAAAGGTGGATAAAAAGGAAATTGAATGAATGAAGAAAAAACTTTGTTCAAAATTTACTTTTTCAGGTGTTACACGAGGGAATTTTGAATATACATAAGTAATTTATTTTCTAGAAGATTTGTGTTTTTGCTTTTTTTTCGAGTTTGACAAATAAATGAAATAACGAGCAGTTTTTTTTTTGTTCATTGTTTTTCAATTACTTATTTTTGACATTTAATTTTTTTCTCGTAAAATGTAAAAGTTATTCACACGGTATATAATGGTTGTATATGTGTCAGTGTATAAAAAACAATAATGAAGGCACACTTGCCTCACTTAAGGTATTTAAAACACACAAAAACAAACTGTATTGTTTCTAAAGGAAAACCTAAAGGAAAAATGAGAAATTAAATGCCAATTAAAGTTGCCTGACTAAAAAAAAAATGTAATGAGAAAATGAAGAAAGTTTACAAAAAAAAAAAAAGTTTTGATTGTCTGCAAATTATAGGACTTTCAAAAGTTACTCCATTCCCTCAGATTTGTACATAAGTTTAAAAATAATTAAGCTACTATATATTTGTTTTAAAACTATAATTAATAATTTAATTGACTGCTAGTTGGGATGGTGGATTTTTATTGCGTTAGTGATTGTGACCTTTAAAAACTCTTGTGATCATAATTCACGTCATTTAAAAGCCAAAGTTCTTTAGAAAAGTATAACTGAATGACTTTAGAATATAAAAATTCTACGAAAAAATTTTAAATTTAAGTGAGTAACCACCTTTAATTAATTAGAACAATAGGAGTTCAATTATTTCATTGTCTTTCAGTAAAGCCGGGAGATTTCGGACTCTATCATGTAAATCTTTCTCAACTGGACTGTATCCTTCACAGACAATCTTCTGTAGCTATTACATCCAATAATTTTAAGAACGACAATTTTCACTACATCTAAATTGAAAGTGGCTTCAGCTGTATGAATTTTATAAGTATAGTTCGATAACTATTCCAGCTGGTCGCTTTCCAAATTGTTCAAAATGTGCGTCTGTAAAATAAATACTTGGTTGCTGTTGGATAAGAAAACCATTTGTCCTCCTATTTAAATAAAACAAAGTTGTTATTCAAACAATTTTTCAAAATGTATATATAGAAACTATTTTATCAAGTTCAGTTAATTGTAGTGCAGCCACCACCTTGTATTTATTAAGTAAATTTATGATTAGCCTTGCTTTATATAGCCTATTCCAATATATTTACACATAATTCTGAATTAACTTATTAAAATTACTTAACATATCTCGTCAGCAGCTAAATAGGCAGCAGTTTTCAATTAGGTATACATGTGCAAAAATCATTCCACATAATTTATGGTGTGTATTTATTTTTGTTTTGAAAATTGAAAATATAAAAATAAAAAACAAAATGTTGAAGAAGTTTGATGAATAAAAAGTTTAATGAAAGTTGTATTTTGCAAGGATATTTTATCCTTATAACAAAAACCTATAGCAGGACGGTGATTTGTTTTTCTTTCTTGCCTTCAGCTCTTTTGTAAAGTCAATTTTTCAATTCGATGCTTGACGTCTCCAATATAAAACAAAAATAAATAAAAATCCAAAAATTTTCAAAAATTTTTTTTTTTGGTTTTCTTCATTACCTTTGCTGAATTCAATTAAATAAATTTTTTTTTCAAGCTAAAAAGAGGGTGTTTATAGTGACTTTCTCGTTTTTTGTTCCAGCAAGAAACGAACAAAATAAAAAATCAGATAAGAAGCGTCAATTTATGCAGTTAATGCTTTTTTTCATTAAAAACAGGATGAAAACGATGAAAATTTTTATTTTTTGCAATTTATTTTAATAAAATCTTTTGTGAAAATTGGAGGCTGCTGCGGATATGGTTTGTTAATAAATACTTAAAAGCAGAATATGATTGTTATTAAAAAAAAAACTTCTTCTTAAATTTGAGAGGATTTTTGTTTTCTTTGCGGAATATTTTTTTTTCTTCATCTTCCGAAAAGAGAAAGAAAATGAAAACCAAGAATATTTGTATGTAATTTTTTTTTACGTTTTTAATTAGCATTATTTCTTGAATAAATTATAAGTGTGTATGTATGTAACGTATATCGGTATTTTTGGTTTAATTTACAAAAATGTATGCCTCTTTAATCGCTTTTTTTTCATTTGGTACGATTTATACAGAAAAACCTTAAAATTTCCTTCTTAATGTACTTAATATTCTTTTTAAAAATAATTAAACCTATTTAATATGACGAAATTTATTTTCTGACTTTGATATATGTAATTATTTGGTAATGTACTTCATTAGTGGGTAATGTGCATTTACTAAATTTTAATTTACTAAATTAAAATTTTAATTTTGAATTATTATTTGGGTATGAATTTTTGAATTAGTAGTTTTTGATGGTGACCAGGTAGTTGGGTCGAGTGCCAGCTTGCAGTACACGAATGGGTTTAGGGCGGAATCGGATGTGGGTTCGGATATATATAGTGTCCTCCCGGACATACGGATATATGCCAACTTGTATTGTGCGGTATTTCAAGTCGAAAAATATGCGATAGAAATCTTCTGACAGCAGGACGGCACTGTTGGCACTAAAATCGAATAATGGGTTACATCCAAGTTGGTTTGAAGTGGCCTTTCTGCATTTTGTGAAATTAACATCAGCATACAAAGTCACATTCATTTAGGTGTACGGTCACATTGGATATGTAATAAGCAACTGGATTCGTGCTATCCGAATAAGATGGGTAAATCGGGTTCTCTCTTGTATATATTTTATGGCGACAATGTCGTATCACATACAAATCCTTTGCAAATGCATGGTATTGGCTGTCCCAGGTCGCAATTGTTCTGCACGGAGGTTCCTAAACATTCGGGAACGGCTGTCCAATTCATTTCTGAATATCTCCAGTTTTGTACTTGGAACAGGGTTACTATAGTGGAGTGGAAGCTATCTGCAATAAGTCATGAATAGCAGTGGTTCGGGGAAGAGTTGTAGAAGAGCCGAGTCACATAAAAACTTAAGTATTTGTTTTGATATTATATTGTCACTGACAAAAATCACTTCTACATAATATGATTATATTATTTACACACATTATTAGCAAAGCGCCCGTATATGTTGAAATTTATTAAACGACTGTCTATGGAGCAAAATTAATTCGTACATTTTCAAATAGTTGTAGTCTTTTCTTGTTCTTCTTCATCTTGAATAAGTAATAATGAACATTCACATGTACTTAAATATTGTCAGAATATTGAATTATTTATTAATTTTACAACATATTAATTTTAGTTATTCATTATATTCTTTTATATTATATTTCGTATTCATTATATTTTATATTTATTAACAAATTATCATTTCATTAATACTTAAAATTTTCGAATTACAGCTTTAAAGAACCGGCATAATAACTAATTATATTATATGTACATACATACATATACATTGTAATCAAATTTAAAATATTAAAATATTATTTTTAATTCACAAAAATTAATATAATTATTGTATAATAGTTATAATAGTAATAAACAAAATATGTTAAATAAAGTAGTGAAACAAAAATCAAATAAAATTAAAATAATAAATTATTAAAAATAATAAAGAAAAAATTTTTTTACTATAACTTCATAGTGGCTTATTTTAATTTAAATGTGTGCATAAATTTTTTAATAACATTATATTGTATAATTATATAGCGGGAGTGTATATACGAATGTATTTATATGTATAACAATAATTATAAAAATATTGTAAATAAATAAATTATAAATAATTATATCTGCACATAAAAATATTTGTGATTGGTTATAAATTATAGAGTGAATAAATATAATATATGTATATATTATAAAACCATAAGAAGAACAAAAGTAAAATATTATTAAAAATAATGTAATTATTTAATAATATGTTAAAAGCAATTACATATAATAATGTGTAAATAAACTATATAAAATTTAATTAAATTTTTTCTTTTTATTCAAAATAATTTAAAAGATAAATAACAAAAGTGCATTTATTATTCCAAAAAAAAAAAAAAAATATTTTTTATGTTATTTTAATTAAATCATTAAATTATTCAATAATTAATTATTGCGTATATTAAAATAATAATATTAAAAAATTGAAACTTATATATTTATTAATTATTTATTAGATAATAATATAAAAATAATAAATTATATCATTAGAAATAATTTAAAATTGTGAAAAAATTTTACTTAATTTTAAATAAAAATTTAAGTTATTTATATAAATAATTGTGTAAATATACTTATATATTTATATGTACATAATATGGGAATATATAACAATTACAATTTTATATCCAAGCTGCATATTTAAGTTAAATTTACTATATAAGATTAGTGTAAAAATTGAGAAACTAAACCATGAAATTAATGCGATAATGAATTTTTATTTCAAAAAATAAGTTAAGTAAAATATTCTATATGAAATATTTAATTACTTTCGATCTTAGGTATATAAGATAACAAAATAGTATATAGCGATATATATACATATACATATTGTGTTTGAATGTTTATAAATAATAATTGGTATATTATATATGAAACAAAATTATATTTTCAAAGAAAATATTATTATTTATTTAATAAATATGTAGATATAAGAAATAAAAGTGAGAACAAACAATATTCTACAGTAGTGAAAGAAAATTATAATTCAAAAAAAAGATATTTTTTTTTTGTTTGTTACAAATTGGATTAACAATAAGAAAATATAGAAGGAAATATATACGCATATATATATATATATATATATATATATACATAAGGTGAGTTGTTTTATTATATTAGGAAATATTCTAAATATATATTGTTTTTATTATTGTGAATAAAATATAGTAATGTCTGATAGTATGACCTGATTGAGGAAAAAATTATGTTAAAAATTTTTTGTGAACTGAAATTAGTTTTTTGACAAATGTGCTGTCAATTTAATCAAAAGTAATTAATTATTTAGGATCATTAATGGTCATTTTAAAAAAAATCCTACCAAGATTTAAATTTAGTGACATTATTCGATAATTAGGATGACGAGCATGCAAAAATGGCTATATATCAGCTTAGAATTAGTATATAGCTCAGAATTTGTACATAACTATTAATATGGTTCATGTATAGTTCGTATTACCGAACTGTATTCATGGCAGTGCTGCGACTAGCTTTATTGGCTTGTACAAATAATAATACTCTAGCTTTTTTAACTAATTAAGGTCTATTCTGAATATTATTTTAAAATCAATTTAATTTCGGATTTTATACTAGTTTATAAAATAAAAATATTAAAGTCTTTCAGTAATTTCAATTACTTTACAAAATTTTTCTAGGCAGCTAGGCCTTATTATCGTGAAGCACTATATACATATACATATGTGCATAATATATTTACTTAAAAATACATTGTATTTTTTTTTACCTTGTAAATAAAAAAAATTATTTTTAAATACTTTATTGCCTATTGATTTGAATAAACTAGACATAAAAAAAAATACTTAAATACGAGTATACAAAAAACATGCTATTTTGAATGGAACTTGTATTAGGTTCTTATATTTAAGTGCATCTTAATATTGTATTGAATTGTTAAAAGCAAAGAATAATATTATAAGGCTTATGTTGTGTTACATATTTTTAAAAATAATTATCGATTCGGCATTAAAAGAAGGTATGACAATTTTACGCTCTTTCGCCTTCATAAGATTAATAAAAGCAAGTTATTTTTATTGCTGTCGCAGCCTATTTCACTTTGCTTTTTATTTTGTATTGATAAACTAGATGCATTTTTATTGAAATTTTATTTTATTGGATTATTTCATATTGGATTCTGAATTTTCATGTTTTCTAAGAAAAAAATTTAATAAAAAATTAGTTTTGAATTTCTCTAAAATAAGAAAATTTCTAAATTTTTATGAATATTGTTAGACCCATTTTGTTTCATATCAGTAGCCTATGTACTTGCTAGATACGTTAGCAGCACATTTGAATTTATGGGCTCCTTTATGCAAATCTTATATTTTTCTAGAATTTTATGCATTCCTTAATTTTTGTTAAGAAGATTAAATCCGTAGCATTTTAAATAATATAAGGTTGCTATTTCGTATAGTCATCAATAAATTTTGTTACCAAATTTCATATTGACGTTATTTAATACAAGAGAATATAAGAGAAAATTTATTATTATTGAATTGTAATTTATTCATGTTTATGTATAAAGTGTATATATATGTAGATATGATTATAAATAAATTATAAATATAAACCTATAGTAATAGAAAGTAAGAATATTTGTTGTGTATGATAGTTTCCTTCCCAACACAAATTACAATATGTTTTATGCCTTATTGATTGTTCTATAAAAATGAAAATAATGTCAAGATGTGAACCATCATATCTAATGCCCAAAATGTAAGAGGAGTGACTAATTGGTAATTGAGAAAAATTCCCGAACACATTTTAATCACAAGTATTAAAATTTTTAGTTACATAACACTCGTATGTGCTCGCACCTTTTTGATCTTCAAAGGTATATAGGCAAAATAAATTTAATAGAATGCTGTTACGTTATTCTGGTTCACTTTGCTAAATTACTAAAAAGGTTTTATACAAACAAAAAAATTTGTGTTCTCCACAAAATAAATAAAATCTCTTGTTTATTCTTTATTTTTTGTTTATATTTAATGAAAACTTGAAAAAAAAACAAAAATTTTATACACAAAGTCATAAATAATATTTTTGTTTCCCACTAAAAACTGTAAAATTTAATGATTTTTAGTTGGAAATTTTGTTATAAAAAGCGGAAAAGCGTTTTCGCGAAATAAAAAAATAAAAAGGAGAAAAACAGAAAATAAGGAAAAACCAAGAAAAACGAGTGAAGTAAGCGTAACAACAATAATTTGAAATATAAACGTGTTGTCTGAATCACAAAATTGGAAAAAGACAAAAAAATTGTGTTGTTTTTTTTTTTGGTTTCAAATCGTTGGAGCTAAATAGGAAGAATAAAAGTAACAAATTTGACGTCACTGGGGTTTTTATTATGAAAAAGGGGAAAATAAAATATTCTTTTTAATTATTTTGAACATTAATAGTTTTGGAGCGTGTCAAAAATAATGATTATAGCAAAAGCACAAAAAAGGAAAGAGAAAAATTAAGGATAAAACAGAAGGAATGAGAATATGAGAACTCACGAGACATTTTTGATACAATCACACTATATTATGAACCTTGACCTCTCTTTAAAATTATTTCACTTCATTACTAATCAAAAATTCTAAATACTTGTAGTGCTATACATTTATTTATATGAAATGAAAGCTATGCATTTAATTTTAGGAAGACTTTAGTCACAATTGATAAAGACCTTAGCAATATAAAAATTTAAGAATATTAAATGCGAAAAAATGTTAATTTAAAGGGTTGAGGCAGTTTTTTATGAGCTTTTAAATGAAAAATTTTATTTTCTTTACGTCAAATTGTAATTATTATGCGTGTTTTTCTTAGTTTGTAGATTTATACATAAAATAGCGTGGGCTTCCGTATGGGAAGGATTAATCTCTACCACGAAAAAGTGTATATTTTATAAAGTGTATATCGGAATTTGATACAATCATAATGATTCCCTTGTTATATTAAAACTGCAAGCATTATTTTGCGACTAAGTACGCTATCATTGCTGTTTTTATTGCAGGTGCACAGTTCTCGCATTATGTTAAGTTGAATTTGGTAAAGCAGTGTAGGGCGGCTTTGCGTGCGTTATGCTAAAATACATGTTGATTGCATGTTAGGTTCCGAAGTGGAGAATTATTACGGGAAATAAAAAGGCTGAAGAGCAAAGATGTCAAGATTGCAGTTAGTATTTTGACAGGACACTGTTTGATAAGGAATCACTTTTAACGGATTGGTCATATATTCTTAATCGATTTTTGCCTTTGTTGTCAAGATGTGAGAATAGTAGAAAATATGCGAAACGTACTTTCTCCTTCCTGCTTCTTTGGACAGGACTAATTTAGTAAGTTGGAGGAGCTCTCAAAGACGTTTGGGGAAAATTTGTTTTGAATTTCTTTAGAAAGAGGGGGAAAGATTCTGTAGCTTAATTATTAGGCTTTTGCTTGATGGTAGATTCGGAAGTTTCAATTCCTTAAATTGCTAATTTACTAACTAACTAATCAATGATCAATGAGAAACAGCTTGTGGCGAAAGAATGTTCAATAAGTAAATGATGACAAAACATTTTGATTTTCAATGTAATTTGTTTTCACAGGAAGGATTATTATTTTACAATATATTGCAGATAGAATGTATATGTATGTAAAAATATTTTTGATTTCAAAAACGAATTTTTTTTTAGATTTTCTATAACAAAGCTGTGTTGTGAACGAAATAAGCAAGTTAACTTTTGTAGAAAAGTCACAGGCACGTCAGATATTAATCAATCTAATAACAACCCAGATTAATGGAAATTTGTAAACTTTTTACTTATTTTGAATTTGAAATTGTGAACTTGTCATTTCTTCTTCACATAAGATTATATATTTTTTTTCTTTTAGAACAACCACAAATCCTCTGCAGTTGTAAAATAAAGAATTTCAATTATGCTCATATTTACATAAATATATACACGTAATTTTTTTACTCTACATGTAAATATGTCAAAATATTTTAAAAACCACCATAAAAATAATATGCAAATGTAATATACTTGAAATTTTAACTCTTCTTATCAATCATATATTGTTTTATGTGGTATTTTTTTTTCTTTTGACATAAATCAATAATTTAGAAAAAATAATAAATATAGATTACTTCTTGTCAAAAATATACGTACGTACATGTCATTATCGTGATATATAATGTTTTTGACATTAAATTATATCATGATGACATCATTAAAAATGAGAATATATCATAGTCGGAACGATAAATGACAATAGCAATGAAAAATGAACCGTTATTTTCTTCTCATTCTTTACAATTCACGATTTATATTGATATTTTTTTTTTCATTCACAATAATTTACATCAATATATTTTTTTCACCGTACATGCAAATAATTTTTCCCCTTGCACAAAAACAGATTCATAAATTCCAATGAAAATGTAGACAGATTCGTGTTCTTGTAAGCTACTGTCATAAAATTTGTTAAAATTTAATTTTCTCAACTGTTTGTATGCACAAAAAACGATCTATATTGTATATATACATATTTTTTGTGAAAAAAAGCAAAAAAAGGGGGAAAAAAACGACGAAAAATTTATAAAAAAATTTCAATGTTTTCTTTTGGATTTTAGAAATATGAGTATGTAGAATGAGTTTTAGCAGTATTAAAAATTACAACATAAAAAATTTGTCAACTTGTAAAATCAACAAACTTTTTAAATTGATTCAAAAGTGAACAAAAAATAAATGTTTTTTTTTTGGTGCTTTTTGACAATTATGAAAATATTTGAAGAATGGGGCAAGCACAATCTAGTTATCTGTTATTTTATGATTTTTATGATTTATTGAAATGTCAATATTTGTCAAAAATATAAATCAAATTGAATATCAAGAGTTCTCTTGCTTGTTAACTAATAAAAATTTATTTAATTTTATTTTTATGTAAATTCCTCCTATGTAAATTTATGATGTCATAAGGCTATCAAATGTTAAAAATTCAAATTAAGAAAAATTTTTCGTTTTGTTCTTGACATTAAAAGGATATCATTGGGTCTTACTTTGAGTAGTGAATCACTAATTGATAATGGTATTAATTGAAAGATTTTTATTATAGGCACGAATAATTTTTATATGAATTGGTTTGTATTTACAATAATAATATCGAACTTCTTACGATAATTAATTTACGATTTGATACCCAGAATGAGTCCCATTATTTTGTAATAATAGACGCAGTATAGATTCACAAGAAAATAATGAATTAAAGAATTTTAATCATAGTAGAGAAAAATTGTTAAGTAAAAATACCACATATTGGGCTAGTTATTTAAAGCTATAAAGACACTTGAGCAATAATTCGTAAGATATTGCATGTTGAAGTAAAATTTCTTCCACGATGTGCACGTCAAATGGTGTCTATAAAATTTTACAAATACAAAATTTTGGAAATCAAATTAATAATTTATACGATATAAAAATATTTGAACAAATTGAGATCTAAAGTTGTAATATCGTACATACTTATTTAAAGTAACAGATTTTGGGTTTCAAAAAATATATTGCATTTTTTAAGTATAAAACATGACACGTCTGCAGTATTTAATTGAACCAAAGGATAACATCTAAATTAATTAATTAAATTAAACTAAATTAAATCATTTGTTTAAACAAAATATTAGATCGTAATTTTTGCAAAAATTCTTAATTAAATTCAATTATCTCGGAATTATATCACGAACTTGTATGCTTTTTTTTGTAAAGTAAACACTCATATATCGTATTATATCTACTATACTTTCCTCTTTAATAAGTCAATAAAGTTAAAGGTTGTACAGTGAATAAAGCTCAGTATATTTACTGATATATGTATATATGTATGAAGAGTAAAAAGTATTATAAAGTAAAAATTAACATGAATGTTGAGTAACTTTTTTTTTATATTCCTATCAAATTTCTACTTTAAAATTTCATATTTATATTTTGTATGAAGAAATCAATTTTTTTATAAGGTGAAATTTTTTATTATGTAAAAATTTTAGTCTCATAAAAATTGGAATTGTAATTGAAGCCTTTATATCGTATTAATTTAATGATTTATTTTGAAAGTGGCTTAAGTCCATTTCAATTAAAATTGAAATATTGCACCGTTTAGGTTTAAAGTAGCCCAAAATTCCGATAATATAAGTTTCAAATATAACTATTGACATTATTACTTTGAAAATATTTTTACATATTTTTAAAATTGCAACTGAACTTATTTTATGCCAAGGTTTCAATATTTCTACATTACAAGTTATAAGAAAAATAAAATGAATTAATGTAAAAACTCAGCTTTGAGGTGTAGCATGTGTTTCCGTTCTCATTTTCTATGGCGTCGTTTTAAGATCAAGATATATTGAAGTTTGGCAAATTATTCAAATCTAATTAACCGAACGCAATTACCATATGATTTAGAAAAGTATCGTCCGATTTTTATGATTATTATAACACTTCTACTAACAATAAGTTGCAACCTTAAGCTAAATAAAAATGGTACTGTTACCGAGCTTTCCCATTATTACCATTGGGCAAGATACGCTTTTATTTTTCAATTGTAAAATTTTAATACAATAATTTCCCATTTTTCATATTATAAAAATGCATAAAAATTTAAGATCTTTAAGAATTTTATTTTCATATCGAAATTTACGATAAATGGATATACATAAATTTGTGGGTGACATCAAAATGACACTTTGTCATAAAAACAAAAAAATTATTATTTTTAGCTCAAAATAATTTAAGGTTAATAAAAATCAAATTTATGTGCCACTAGGTAATATGCAATAAAAATACGAAATTTTATAAATTTAAATTTTGTTCACCTAAAAGTATGCAACCTGAGTTTTATTCGTAAATTTTGTGTCAAATTAAATTTTAAACAAGAGTGTTTCAAATATTTTACAAAAATTATAAAAAATTTTGTGGATTAAGTTATAAATTTTGTTGAACACATTAATAAATATTTGGAAAAAAAATTCAAGTATCGGGAAGATGAAAGATTTAAGATCTTTTCCTTCATTTTCGTATTCTTACTTTGTGCATATGGGTATCATACACACACACACACAATATAAGTAAATTTTTTGAAATATGTATGTATGTAGGTTTATTGAATTTTATTTTATTACAATATTTTCCTTGAATTTTGTAATACTTACCTGTAATATAATAATATTGATATTAAATTATACTTTATTTCAAAAATGCTTTCAAATTTTATGATGCTGAAATGGACTAATTTTTTTTTGTACTTTGTATACCTTTCAAGTTCATAAATTTTAAATATTTAATCATATAATTTATTTATGAATAAATTTTTATTATTATGTAGCTACATAGAAGTTAAATATTTTGCCTTTTTTTATTCAAATTAATTTTTATATTTTAACATTTTGTATAACGGTATTGAAGACAATGTATGCACAATATTTCCTCTTTCTCTTTCCAAATTATTATCGGTTTTACATTTACTTTTTTAAGTAATTTAATTTTAAGCCATTTTTATAACATTAATTTTAAGTTAGCTTTTATTTTTATAACACAATTTTCATATAACAAGAAAATTCCAGTCCAGAGCAGTTTACTAGCAAATTCACAGTAGTTACAAGCAGACTCCTAATAACTCCAGAGTAGTGCAAGATATACTCTTAAATGGAACAGAAGCAATATTTTTGTTTTTAAAAGAAGGACGTAAAATTATATTTATTTGAAAATCGAATTTGAAGTCAAAATTTTCTTAGCCTGACTTCACATAATATGTAAGAAAAATTTTATTAATACAAGGTTCGTACAATACAAATGATCTCTTTCTCTTTACTACATAAATTGAAGTTCTTTAAAAAAACAAAAAAAGAATTACATTTTTTTTTTTTTAAAAACAATATGAGCATTGCTTAATTTATTTCATTATAAGGTTTTCGAAAAGGATTTATTATAGGTAAATTAATTTTTTAGAAATTGGAAGAAATTTTCATTAACAAATAAAATAAAAAATAAGCTAATAATCTGAAATCTTATTTACTGAGAGCATATTGAACATATGACCCAATTAAAATTTAAGAATTTTTCAAAGCCTTTCCTGCAGTATGTCAAATGACCAAGTTTATCAGTGTTATTCAAGGTTCCTACCAAGAAATTCCAGTAAAGTAAATTTTTACCTATTGTAATACAAATCTGTGTGAAAACAAATGCTAAATGACAAGTTTTAGAGCCAGTTTATGCTGTAAATGATCGTTTCAATAACAAAGATAAGAGAATTGATGACTAAATAGATCGGAAATGCTTCTCTTACTAGTTGAAATCACCTCTTATATCTTACATACGTGGCACATGCCTACAATAATCGAAAACACAACAGATAATTGCGGTATTGAAAATTAAATCACAAACAATTGCACTCGTTTCTTTTTAATCAAAATTTTATTCATTCCTTTAAACGAAATTTTTTTTACAAATTCTTTTTAATTTAATATTAAAATACTTTATTATTACAATTTGTTGAAATCACGAAAATTTTTTGCGGAAACACAAGTATGTAATAAAAGTTCTTTTCCATGTACAAATTTAGGAGGGGAAATGAAAGATATGAATTTTACTGAGCAGGTAGATGAACAAATAAATTTTAATGTCGGTGAAATTAGGCATAATTTAATTACTGGTTTGATAATAAAATAACTGTAACACAAGCATTTTATAAAAGAATTCTTTATTAAGTCTTAAATTTTTATTATAAAATGCTTAAAATTTACTAATACGTAAAATGACACATTCTAAAACAAATGAGGTTTCACTAATAGCTTGTATTGTTAAATTTCACGAGTGCATAAAGTTTATGTCTTCCTTACTTTTAATTATTTTCAATCGGATGTACAAGTTGAAATTGAATTTCTACAATATTGAATTAGATTGTTGGAACAGGAAATGTTCCTGGTGAAGGTGTGCGAGTATAATGGAGTTGTTTTGTCAAAGCAATTATCAGTTTGATTTACTTTAATTAAAATATTATGTTGTCCTTCTAACCTTCTACATGTGGTCAGCCAACAAAACGCAGTACAGACGGAACACAAAAATAATCCATTGATGAATTATTATATTATCATTATGACTTGAATGAACTCCATTCGGTGGTAAATAAAAAATATCTCTATGGCTGATAATAACTTGAGGTGTTTCAGGTGAGATTTGAAGAAATTAAAAATCCATAGTTCTCATGGATTTCGTAGCAGATTCTTTCTACGTAAAAGAACACTGGAAGGATCCTTGCTGGCTAAGGGAGTAGGTTGCATCTAATAGACAAGATCATCTGAATATGAAGCTTTGATTTACAGAAGAAGGCTTTCCCGCCAGTATATTCTTTAAAGATATGGTATTAAAAATTATTTATACACAGATTTGCAAAAATATGCGGACGATATAGATATAGTTGGAAAAACAATAATGGCCACCAAAGAGGCATTTATAAAAATTGAAGAAGAAGCAAAAGAAATTGGACTAAGTATCAATGAATCTAAGACGAAATTTATGATATCAACACGCAGAGAAAGAAATGACTAAAATATAAGAGTAAATGATTATAATTTTGAAGTGGTTCAAGAGTTTGTTTACTTAGGTTCCCTAGTTAACAATCAAAATAATGTCGCAGACGAAGTATCGAGAAGACTTATCCTGGCAAACAGATGTTATTATGGCCTATACAAGAAATTATCTCCACGCCTACTTGATAAACAAGTAAAAATAAAATTGTATAAAACTTTGATACTTCCAGTATTATTGAATGGCTCTGAAACTTGGGTATTAACTAAAGAACAAGAAAACAATGTTAATATTTTTGAAAGAAAGGTTCTCCGCAAGATTTATGGAGCAAAGCAAGAAAACCAAGTATGGAGAAGAAGATACAACAATGAGTTGTACGAATTGTATATCTTCTTATCTCTGGCGCAAGACCCAGTCCGGGTTGTAGAGCCATGGATGATGATGATTTGCAAAAAACGGGCTCCTCCCCTTCACTGTAAGTAGAAAGAAAACTGTATTTTTGGAAAACACGTAATGGCAAAAATTTGAAAAAATTATGCAAATGCTTACTTTGCATATATGTTAGATCCGGTGTTGTCTGAGAGAGCCGTTCTCTCTTGAGTTGTTGTTTAAATTTCTAAATGCTACTGTACTAATTCAGAAAAATTATAAATTTCCAGCAATGATTTGTTCATATTAAATATTTTTCGGCATTTTAAAGAAAATTTAAAAAGTAAAAATTTATAAAATATTTAAATACATTCTTTGTTAACCATTTGTGTATTTGCTAAATGGACTTACTCTATAACATAAGACACCACTATAGCTACTATATAGATTTTATTTTCAAGTTTGAATTTAAATAATTTTATTTTTTTGGTATTTTGAACATACATTGCCAATTTATTTTATTCCCGAAAGCGATTAAAATATTTTTAAAACTAATTTGTTCCTTAGAGAATACAATCGATTTTTTATAATATTAAATTTATGCATACAATATAATATTCGGCAAGTATCCTTTTAAAATATAGATTTAAAATTTAAATTCATGATGACCACAAATTCTAAAATAAATGTTGTACAAATGAGTTCAAATTTATCTCATTTTATTTAGAAAACCCTTATTTTACAACCAACAAAAAAAAAAAAACATACAAAATTCTAAAGTCATCTGAGGATAATTTTTTTTTTTGCTCTATCCCCCACAAACTTACAACCACACTAATCCATTTATATCCTTTTTAATTTTGATTTTTTTTTTTTGGTCGGTGATTCATTCTTTCGTCTTTTTAAGGATCAAATTTGAGATTGGATTCAATAATCAAGGGATTCCTTTACATATATTAAAAATAAAAACTATAAAAATAATGCAAATAAAAAAAATATCTTTGATTATTTTGTCCTTTTTTAATTGAGACTGAAATTTAAATATTGAGAGATTTGATTTTTGTTAATGGTCATATGTTTTGTGTCTTTAAAATTTTTTCTGAAATAAAGTAAAATAATTTTTTTTTAGTAATTTTAAATTAAAAATATTACAATTAAATAAGAAGAACTCCAGGGTGCATACTTTTTTTTTGTCACAATAGAAAACTCAGGTCATTGCCACCTTAAGAATAGTTAAGCAGACTGGGTCGATCTTAAAGGTGCCACGAGAAATTGCGACTGAACGTTTGGGTTGGAATCCATTTCAACATTTGAGGTGACACATAATTTACGACTAAATTTTTTCATAAGGGAATATTTTAGGACCTTTAATAGCATGATCTTTACGAGAACTGATCGATAACAGGACAGCACGCATGAAATATCTATTACAATCCTAAAGTATAGTCTCCGAAAATTTTTGAGCTAGCTTTGTTTTTAGACAAGACTGTACCTATCCCGTTTTAGTCTATTTTGAGGGCTACTTATTTACTTCTTGTCCCGTTACTTATTCTATTCTTTGCTCTTCTATTATTTTGTTCTTTCTACGCAATTCTTGCTTCTCAAACCACTTTAATTGTTTTCCTAATTTTAATTTGTTTTGCATCATTTAAAAATTAACTGTGATAATCTGTTATTGGTTACAATGTTCACTTTTTATGCAACTTTTATAAACTTTTTAAACTTAAATGACCACAAATGATCCTTCTTTTTTTTTTCTTTTATTTATTGGCAAAATGGTGTAGTCATATATCCTTTTGAAAATATAAAGTTTTGTTGCATCGAAAAACAATGGACAATATCTTAGTATGTGTGTGATGTTTTCTTGCATAAGCACATAACAGATGTCCACTTCTTTGTACCATTAAAATATTTGCATGCACACATACAAAATAACTTTTATTTTTATAATAATGAGAATAAAGTTAATTAACACCATCTGTTGTTCAAAATAAAAAATAAGTTTAAGTAAATTATTATGTAAATATTAAAAAAAGAAGGTTGGTTTCAGCTAGTGCTTTTGTGCTGCTCCTCTTTTGTAAATTTTTTTATTGCTTTTTTTTTTAATTTTTTATTAGTCGACAAGGATTCTTTTTATAATCCTTATAGTCAAAATATTATATTTATAATAAAGGATAAAATGTAAAAAAGAAACTTAGAATATTGAGGGGTGAATGTCTTAAAAATATAAAAAAAAACTATATATAGCTTATAATAATGCCAATCATCACTGACACAGTAGATTACTAAAATTACATTTTTGCTATGGGAATATATGTATATGCACTTATATATAAATTTAATACATAATTTATTATTCTAGTAAACTATGTACGTGATCGTCTGTTTATTATGCAAACATTTTACATAATATACGTACAGCACATATTTGTATAGTTATAGAGACTATAAAGGACTTACTATTTTTATCCTATTCATAGTAAACATTTACATAGGATTGTCAGATTGTCACCAGAATTTTTATAACTAAATTAAGTATAAAAAAAATTAAGTAGGGTGGAGGTGGTTAGTTTTTCTAAACACAATATTATTTATATTATGTTGTATAAGGAATAAGTAAATTAGATTGAAATTATATGCCATATTCAGAAAAAATGTTTTAGTGACGTCCATGCATAGTGTATATAGGATAGTAAACTATCAAACAACAAGAACAAAGTTCATCATTTTGTAGGAATTTGAAAGGATCATGTTGTGGACAGTTATTTAAAGAAGAGGGTGTATATATAGAAACCTACCTACCGCCTTTGCTGTAAGATTTAAGAATATAATACTTAATATTTTAGATGAATTTAAGAAGATTGCATTATGTCTCATTTAGTTGTTACTGAAATTCAATTATGTTAAAACATACAAAGTTGAAGAAAATGTTACAAAGGAAAAATTTAATTAAGTCTTAACGCAAAAGTTTGATTGCAGAATATTTTCAAGAATCCTGCTAATCTTTTCCAGTATTGTTGATATTTTTGTATACCACATTATTTTCTTTAATGTTATGAACTATAGCAAAATATCTGGAACCAGGTTGCTAACCTGATACCTTGAAAGGTTAGCAAAACGAAGCAGTTCAGTGATCTTTTGGCAGATGAGTTATAATTTCTTCATTATTGCCATTACAAGACTGATCAGAAAAATGATGTTCGTGGTGCAGTCTGCAACTGAGCTCAATTTTATGAGTTAAAGCTCTATGCAATTCAAAATGTTGTCTCTACTTATGGACAGCACACATATTGTTTGATTTGTTCAAATTATTTTACACCCTAATATTGTCAAAAGTGTTAATGAAACATCGCAGTTTTTTGGAATTCCCTTCGATTTAGGTCAGTAATCTCACTAGTTTTGACGCACTTCCTCCGCTGCAATAGCGATTTTTCTATTGGCTGTAACAGTAACGAATTTGCAAGCTTACATATCCTTATTTGCCGTCAATAAGAATAAGTGATAGAATTTCGGATAAGAAAAAGCATCTGTATAATTGTAGCTTTGATTACTTCAACTGTTGTTGTATTAAGCTTTTTAAAAGAATTCTTAATAGTGATAGTCCTCATTGGGTTCGTGATAAATAAGATTGTGAAGAAAGGTCGGTTAGATTATGAAAAATCACAACACACTAACCGACTTAAATACTTATCTATTGTAAAATTTCATTTGGCAATTACAAAGTATGCTTTAAGCTTCCAGAGCATACTATAATCCGTATTTGTGTCGTTACTCGCATTTATAAGTTACAAAATATACTGTTATCCAATCTACACACCCATTTATCTACACCCATTAACAAATTTACAAAACAGAAATTTTAACTAATAAACAAGACCAAATTAAATTAATTGACTGAGGTTAATTTGAAATTTGATTTTTTCTCTTTTGGATGTCGTTGTGAAAATGCAATCATGCGGCTCTTAAATTGGTAAATTATTTAACCCACGCAATGTAAATGTGATACAAAGAAACATGAATAATGAAATGAAAGTTAAATAAATTAGATTTCATCAATTTTTAATATTGGTGATTTTAAAAAAACATGCTTATAAAAGTACCTTATAGATTATCCTTCTAAAATATTCTGTAATTTAATATGAGACCTCATGTTGATGTGTGAATTGCTTTGACAATTACATTTTCCAAAATTTGTTATTAATGCATTCTTCATTAGTTGTAATATTTTTATTTTTAAATAAATTTGTGTTGTAGAACAAATCAGTTCTTATTAACAATAATTGCAATACCACAATTAATATGTGACTGACAATAAAGTGTTGTTTGTGGCCTGGGAAGAATTCATGTCGTAACTTTTGCATTATCCTCATTTAGCTTACTAGTATAATTGTGTACGATTCATACATACCTTCCATCAATTATATTCAATTAAATGGATGTTTTAAATTGTGATCAATATTTTATTTATTCGACATGGGATAAATCAACGTAATTCGAGCTCAATGAATATTTACAATTTGCTACAATTTTGTTATTGACTCTATACAAAATAAAAATTCATACAATTTAGATTTTTTATTTTTTAACATTACTTTTGAATGAAATCATGTTGTATGTATTCACACGTCTTTTTACACTGACATATGAACATGTAATACCTTACTGACAACGGTTATATTGGTGATACAAATGAAAAGGTATAACGTTAGTATGGATACTTTCATATGTATGCTTGTGTATGAAGGCACATAATTTTTTGTGAGGTAATTTTTAAGCTTCTTTTTATTGGTATTATGGGTATCAAATTGTCAAAGCGTTTATTAAACAATTAAAAGTACATTTTCACGAATACACACATTATTCGAGAAAAAAACATATGATACAAGAAAAACATGGTACAACTAATGTAAGAGAGAAACAAATGTAGGAGACAACAGTGGGAGTAAAATAATTGTAACAGTGAAATAGTTGAATTACAAAAATTTTTCATTAAATTCTTCGAAAACTTGTAGAATTTTTCTTATTTTAGTGGGAGGTCTCTTATGACCGACTTTTAAATAATATAATATGTGCATGAATATAAGGTCAATGTGATTTTAAAGAAATTTAACACAATTACTTTGTATACGGTCTGTTTGAAAAAATGTGCGAATTAATTAACTAAAACTTACGAATTTTTAACACGAATGTATGAATTTGTAAACTAGTGTGTAAGAATAAAGTCTGCCAAATTAATCTGTGCGTATAACTGAGAACGGTAAACTTACTTTTAACTAGAAATGCCATTGCATTCATTCATACATGTTTTTCTTCTTTAAGTTGCACTGCTTTTTTCCTACAGCTGGTGCTTATTTTTTTTTTTTTTTGATTGTGATTTTGTAATCTTACAAATTGGCAAATTAAAATTTGGTTAACAACGTGATTTGCTTTCTTGAATGAAAAAAATTTTAACAAATGAAGAGAAAATTGTATGATTAATATGCTAGAGAGAATAAGAAAAATTGTATGAAAGGAAACAAAGAAAAGAAAAATTTCCCATTAAATTTCTATCAATAAAAGAATTAAGAAAATGAAAAAGATTGATAACTGGCGATAATGAAATGACAGATGTGCTCAATGTATTTTTAGAATACTAATAAATTAATACATGAGTTCCAAAAAATCTTGTAATTTATATGTGATAAATTGTAAACCCAATCAAGAATAGTGTTTGTAGATCATGTTACGGCAGTGTTAACATTAACACCATAATCAGAACCGTGTTCACATCAGCGACATTAGCTGAACACTTGAATTTAGAATCGGCAACTTTAAAGTCATGAAGATATGCCGTAATTTTGTTTTTTGTGTTAATTATTTTTGAGAAGAGTGATTAAGTGCTGCAGATATTATCGGTCTCTGGAGAAGTCTCTCAGAGCATCGAGAGGGTTGGATGCTTTTGGGAAACTATGATAAAGAACGCGCTGAGGTAATAACGAAACTGAAAAAGGTAGAACTTACAACTGACTTAAATTTGAAAGAAGCTCAAACTTGTGCTATGTTAATATTTTATCTTCGTAGGGGTAGCATTATAAGTGCTTTCGGTGTACACTTACGCTACAAAGAAATCTACAATCTACAATTGGTATACGAACCTTCGGCTATAACGGTGGGCTAAAGCAACTCTTTCGTCTTAACCTTATTTTTCATTTACTATACTCACCTACGCTTATAATGACAAAATATATAAATGAGATAATACATATATATTGATTACACGTGTTAGTTACATATTGAGGTAATATTTGTGATTACGTTCAAAAAAATGTAGAAAGGCACTCTATTAATGAAGGAATTAAATTTAAATTATTTGAAATTTTCATTCAACATTTTGTAACTAAATGCATTACTTTCGGTTAAGAAGAACGTATACTTTTTTTTGTAAGCTTGATCCTTTAAATTTCCATTTTATTCAATTTTGTTACTTTTATGAAAGTATTATGTTATAAAAGCCAAGAACAAGGGTAATAATAACAAATCGGAAATGCGAAATAATAAAAAATACTGAAATAAAAAATATATTGGTAGCAGCTAGCGATTATAAAAAAGAAAGAATAAAAATTAAAAAGAAACACAACAGGGGAGAAAAATAAATAAATAAATTGTGCGTATGGCGTAAAAGAAATTATAACTGCAAAAGATTATGGAAAATTGCTGAGTTATAGCGTAAGCTCAATTGAAATTAAAAAAAAATAAAAGCAGAGGAATGCGTAATTTTCCCGATTGCCTAAGATAGTCGGAGAATTTAATAAATACTACTGATCAAAACTTTATACTAGAGTCAATGAGGAGAGCCGTTGGGTTTAAACACTGAATACATTTTCAACTATATCTTAGGCAAAAAAATGTCTAAGCTATATTAGAACATAGTAAGACAATATTTTCAAGGCAAATATGGACAAATCTCGAGTCTGTTGCGCGAGTTGATCTGGGTTAATACTCGTATATAAAAAATGACGAAATTAACATATTCAACTGACATTTCGTGGAAAATAACAATATTATTTAGGCAACATTTTTGACCCGATCATCACGTTTCAGTTCAAATACAGAAAAAAATGAAAGCGGTAATAAAATGAAAATGGAAAGAATTCATAATTGAATACAAAACAAAAAAAAATTAAATGCAAAAAAGTGCGAATGTGTACGAATTTATGAATCCTGTAAGGATTTGATCGTAAATAAAGAAAAACAAAATGATATAAGAAAAATAAGTTATTTTTCTTTTAAGAAATCTAATAACAGTGCCAGCAATAACAGTAAATTATTCTAACATTTTATACTTTATTTTTCTTTTACACCCCTCACTTCAATTCCCTAGTGATTTTGTTGTTTCAATATTACTGTTGTATGCATACAAAGTTTACGACCAGTAAAAATGGTTTTGATTTAGAAATAAAGAAATCAAATTTATTGTTTTTTAATTTTGTGTATCGCACGATAAATCTTATATTAAATTTTTACCTTCAATGCAGACATAAAAAAAAAAATTAAAATGTCTGGTGTCATTATTTTCCCGCAATCTAGAGATTTTATTGTTGGTTTTTTTCTCATTTTGATTTTCGTGGAAAATTGTAATTGCAAATGTGAATCTACTTACGAATTCATACATGTTATTTTAATATACCTATAGAAACAAACCTTATTTCTTAAGTAAGAAATCTTATTTCTTAACTAATAAAATTAAAAATGCTGTACTTGAGATAAGACTTAAGATAGGAATGGGGTAATCATTTGCATCAGTGCAGAATTGTTTGCTATTGTCTACGCTCTTTCAAACTTAAGTTAATAAGAGAATTAGATTTTGATATATTTATCAAAATATATCAAATAGTTTCGCATGATATATACAAAATAGTTTCGCATGATATATTATCGCAATTGAGTAAATGTTCTTCTGAGCCTAAACGGGTTAAGTTACACAATTAACCCTTAAAATCGACCCTTCTTAACTAACACAATTAACCCTTAAAATCGAGCATTATGTTAACCCCTCTTTATTTCAAAGATTGCTTAAATCGTTCATCCTAAATATATGCAATCCTAGAAATAGTTTTGTACTTGAATGAAAATATTTTTAATAGTGTGGTAGATATACATAGACTGTATTTAAAAGCAGTATTCTCACTTGTTTAAGGGAGAAGTGCTACAATACAAACCATTGGTTTGATTCAACTTTATTAATAATTATTTTTATACTATGTTACACAAAGAAGCTTTTATATTAAATTTAAAAAACAAAAATGAGATTAGTTCAAGGAAAACACGAAATTCATTTGAAAATATCATTTAATAAAACTAAATCCTGTAATATAAATACTTTTCTCATTACCAACTCTTTCATGAATGAAAATTTTTTTTAAATTTCATTTTTATCTTTTTAAATCACTTAACATTTAAGAACGAGGCGGAAATGTTTTATTTTTGTTGCTTAAGTTTAAGATTTTTATTGGTAAAGTAGAAAATGTTTCTAAATAACAACAGCTTATAGCTGGCTTATAAACCTATATTTAATTTTCTTCTATAGTACAATATTATTGGGGTTAATATTGAGGTAATAAGAATTAAAAATAAATTTAATGGAACATTAAAATTTATAAACTAAATAAAATATAATTATACTCTTTGTTTTATAATGAAGGATGTAATAATAAAGGATTAATGGTTAAATATGTTTCTATGTATGCAACGATAATATTACTCGTAAAATACTAATTAGTGTAGAGGTTGGAAATTAATTGTGCTTCAGTAAACTGTTTGATGACTATTTGACATTTTATTTTCCCTCTAAATCAAAATGAAATGATAATATATAAGTGCTTTGCAGGTAAATACTTTTAAAACACTTATGTAATTATTTGCAAAAATATCTACAATTATTAACTATTTTCATATTACTTGCCAGGAAATTTAGTTTGAACAATAGCACCTGCTTGATTAATACATAATATTATAATGATGAATACCGGTAATAATAAAACGAGGGAGAAAAAAAGAGAGATGGCAGTAATTTATCATATTAATGCATTCCAAGTTGCGCTTCAGCATGCTCTTTTCTGAATTTCTGGCATATTGCTACTACTACGACTCACACTAAGCTGATATTCCGTGACAAGCAACTAGATGCACAACAACGCACAACCAAATAAATAACGAGACCCATATACGTGGAATACCGTTGTTAAAAGAACCGAACCGAAGTTAGTGACTCGCGAAACACAAATTAAATTTTCCTTAATAAGAAATAACTGAATTTTTCAGAAAACAAGTTTAAATTATAGTTATTAAAATTTTTCGTCCATTTAAAATTTTATTCTATTGTACGTAATTTTCGTGCATGTGCAAAATTTTAATATGTGCATGTAAATATTTATTATAAAACTTTTAAACGTTTAAGGTTATAAAATTTGATGAGATCTTTTCATTTTCTGCATTCATGACGTATACAAATACTCACATGTTCTTTGAATGGAATTCGAAGAATACAAACAAACAATTGAAAGCAACCAGTGTAGTCGCAAGAATAGAAGTGAAGCTGGAAAAAATATAATGATGAGAAGACAATGAATGAACAAATAAATTTTTTTTTTATATTTTTTTTCTTTTTACTACAATTATTTTCGTTTCATAGCTTTTATAATATGCATTGTATATAAAATGGTGTTCACATTATGAAAATCTAAATGAAAAAGAAGAAAAAAAGAAAAACTTTATACTTTATAGTTTTACAGGAAAATTTAATTTTTATAGAAAAAAAAATGTTTCTATATTGTAATTTTCCATGAAAGAAAGAAATATGGTATATATAAAAATTTATGGAAAATGTTAAAGAAAATGAATTTAAAAGTGTAGAGGAAAAATAACTATATTGTAACTATTTTTTTTTTTATAATAGAAAAATAGATAAGAGTTATAAATGAGGAAATGAACCATTCGCCTGACTTATTTCAATTATTCATGGAATCTAACTTTATTATATTCATTATAAAAATGAATAAGATGAGAGAGATATTAAAAAAAAAATACAAAAATTATTTTATTATTTAATAATAAAAAGGACACACATACAACCACAAATCATTTAATTTTATATTAATGTTGAAAACTGAAACCACAATGATAATAGAAGTTTATAAATGACGTTTTGCAATTGAAGAATTAAATTTTTGTTTTAGAAATATTTTATTTTAAAATCTAATTTTATTCGCGGTTGTAGTTCTAACAAAGATCTGCAATGGCAGTACGTTTTTGTAGTTTTCTGCAAAAAAACCTTTAATTTTTGGTGGTAGAACTGAAATCGATAGCATAAAATTTTTTTTCTGAAATAATTTTATAATTTTTAGAAATTTTTTTATTGAAATATAATGTAATAAACGTTCTGACACTACAGTTTTTGCTGGCAGCGCTGCTAATTAATAGTTCTATTGTAGTGTAGTCAGAACTGCAATCGCGAATTCAACCATATTGTGTGTAAATATAAGAATAATTATTTGTGATATATAAAAACCTGTTGGATCAGTACGTTCCCAAATAGTTCTTCTATTTGCTATTCCATCAAACTATGTATTTGCTTTGATATGTTTATGTCAAAAATTTTTAGAATTTTCCAATTTTATAATATTGTTACTAGGGTAAAATGTCTGGCAAACCATACTGTCCTTAAACCTCAAAGTTTCTTTCTGTGATTTCGTAGTCTCGGGTCTTCAATTTCAAATAATTCCTCTGAAATAAAGTTGCACAATAGCAACGGTTTGGCGCCTTTTGAACAGAACTTTAAGTGACAACTTCCTTAAAGCTTCGCAGAACTGATTTTAAAAAATGTTATTGAACGAAATATTATCTGTTGAGTGTTTCTTTGCTCAATACATGCTCTTATTTGATTATCTCTCTGTTGAAATTCTTCTCTGAATTTATTTCGGAACCGGAAGTTCTGTAAACTGACTCCTCTAAAATATTTTTGAACCAAAACACTGACGTCAAATATTATGGTTTTCTTCTAATTTTATCACATCAGTATTGTAAACTGGGATTTATCCAATTTATCTTTAATGGTTCGTGAATTTTAACCAGAAACGTCAAGCAAATCCTGATAAAATATTAAGAATGGTTTCTTGTATTATTGAAATATTGAGACTTTAATCTTTGAATGTTTTCTTTCATCTTTAAATATTAAAGATCTATAGAGGTTATTAATTTGTATCATTCAATTAATGAGGATTCAGACTCATACATTATGTAGGTTAAGAATCATAGATATTTAAGTACAAATAATCATATTGTATTAGTGTACGCGTTTGTCTGAATCTGTGAATATTGTTTTTACACAAAAATTTTGTGTACTCCAAAGGATTTATGCAATGCCATATATACTTGCTTTTATCGTGGTTTACTGATGTTTGAACAAGCGTACTCTTTTTATCGATTTAGTAATTTAAAAAAGAAAAGAAAAGAGAAGGAAAACCAATAATAACAAAATGCAATATTTTAAAAGAAACAGCAAACATCATAAAACACTTACAATATAATTTACAATACATTACACAGTCAGTTGATTGGGGGTTAAAAAATTTTTAAGACCTCTGTTGTAGACAATTAATCTTTAACCATTCTACTAGAATTAAAAATATTCTAATATGATTTTCGTTCTCTTTCTAAAAGTAAGATTACGTGTATTCGAACAAAAATGTTGAAAATTCCTTCTACACGTTTATTTAATATTTTTTTTTTTGCTTACCTTGATAATGTGAGCAAAGTTTTGTATTACAATACGTGAATAGCTTCTGCGTTTTGTCTTTATAGATAAAATGATTTCTTCATACTATTCTGCAGTATTTTATACATATGACGTCTTCTAAAATGATTTTATCATATGATTGTTTTCTTTTTAAATCCATTAGAAGCCATTATTTTGTCAGAATCAGTGCTTATGTATAAAATTACATTTGGTTTTTGTATATAATGTGATTTATTTATTTTTTTTTTCTTGTTTTTGTTTTCTTCCTCTATTTTTATTATGCTTCCAGTTTAGCTATTTTCGTGTTTCTATATTAATCCTTAAGAATATTATGTAAATGTCGAATTTTATGTATAGAGTGGTAGATACGGGAATGTTATTGTGATAGCGTGATAACAGTTCAAATTAAGTTTTGATGGTTTATTTTTGTTTTTTTTTTTGCAGGATTTTAGAAGAAAAAATGAGGATAAAGATATTAAAAGTATATGATTTTTATTTTCTATTATGTTTTGAATCTTGTTTCTTACCGGAAGGATAATATGTATATAAATATATATATAGAAGAACTTGACTTAAAGAAAAGATAGAAACAATTTTTTTTTTGTGATATTTTATTGAGTTGTTCAAGTTGCGGTGCCTTTATTTACAATTTTAAAAAGGAAACAAGAAAAGTTATCTATAGTTGATATTTACGTTGTTTTATACAGAATTTCTTAATTGGCTATGATTTGTTGTTACAATTGAAAATTTTCTTATCATTCTATTAGTTTTTTACTTGACAGAACAGTAAGAAAATTTATGTTTTTTACAATTGAAACCATATTATTAAATTTTATTAAACAAATTCATTGAATAAACACTGTGGTAATATTTATTGAATTGTGTACGTATAAGATAATTTTGACTTGAAATAAATAGCACAGGAACGCTGAAATCGCTTTTGAAACTGAGGATAATACAGCTATATCGTTCTTAGATATATTCATGGAAAGGAAACCAGTACATGAAATTACACTTCAGAAAATGCGAATTATTCGAAGAAATATAAGATCAGTGGGAGTACACAGCATGAAACTGGCATTCAATTCTAGAAATAGAAGCGGGCTATACAAATAGAACAGCTTCATTGTAAGAAAAAATATTAGTATTTTTAACTTACGATCATTGTTCAACTCTATTGATAAGTAATATGCTAAAAAATATTACATTCTGACATTCTAGAGTAGCTGGATAAAATGGTAAAAATTGCATATTTACAGGAGTATTTTTTTTTTAATTTATATTTTTTTATAATTTGTAGCTTGTTTATTCTTGCGAGACACTAAACTGAGTAAAACTAGTTTCTTCATTTATTAAGAAAATATTTTTTTTTTGTAAATTTCTTAAGCATGAGATTATTTAATATTTAAAACTAATTAAATTCTTAGATCTCTTAAAATATAAAAAGGTCTTTATAATCTATAATATTATGAATGTTATAATAATGTTGCTTTACGAATATTTTGTATAATGCACATGCTATGCGTTTGCTTTGTTTGAGATGAGTGTATGGAAAAATTTTTTGTTTATTAATAAATCATATTAATGCGTACGGTGTATTTTCTGCACTCTATAGAGCGTAATCTGTAGTAGGACTGAAAGCTTCAATGTGATGTCGATTCGACGACACGTGGATGGATTGGTCTTATGCTACAGAATAGAATTATTAAATCCGCCATAGCTGATGACATGCTCTTTAACTCCGCTGCAAAAGCATACCAAAAAGGCGGGCTTCTTTCTCCTCTACTATGTTCTATTGCGTGGTGGAGGATTTAATAGGAATTTTTGGGCCAGATTGTTGGGTTACACTGATGATGAGGCCCTTCTTGTCGGAAAACTTGAAAGTTCGATGTCTGATTATCTACAACAGATTTAAGGGCTGTGGAGGGAGAGTGCAAAGGCGTGGAGGTAAATATATATCCCATGTATAAGCTAGTTTGCTGTCAGATCAAACAGAGACATTAACAAACAGAGTAACGCTCATTTGGGTTTTTGAGCAAAGGGTCAGCGTGATTGCCGACGAGTTGACGCGGAGGTGATCTGATGTTTCTTTCTTTCAGCCGCCCCCTTTTTTGAAGTACCAATGCAGTGTTATTAGAGACTGTTTTTACGTTCAGCTGGTGTGGGAATCGAATCGTCGTTAGTGGGCTACTGATGAATAGCTGTTCCTTTCATCTACTTCAAGGTTCATATATATGCTGTGTGATTGTCCTATACAATCTACAATCTTATATAGAATACAAGTAAGCTACAACCTACAATACTTATATAAAATAAATATTTTAATTTCAATAGAAAAATTTATTTTAGAAAACTGTGTCCTCTCTTTATGTTCCTTCCTAAACTTGTTGTATTCAAAATTATTTACAATATCAAAATCTAGAAAGGATATTCCAGTTTTAAACAAAAATAATGAAAAATTTCCACACAAAAAAGATATTTTGATTAATTCATTTAATACAGAACTTGATTTTATTCAGAACCTTGGACAATTTTGTTTGGTTTTCTTTTTATATTTTTATCACAATAGGACATGTAAAAATTTATTGGGTATACATATTGAATTGAATGAGTAAAAACAAAAGAAAGAAAATTCAATGTTTGTTAAAATTTCTTAATTATAAAAGTTTCTAAGGAACGTTATCCCACCAAAATATTATGTAAAATACTGTTAAAATTTTCATCAGATTTCATGTAGAGCCAAACTCTTACTTCTATACGGCCTAACATTTTAGTCCTACATTTTAGTCGTAATAAAAATCTTATACTTTAGTGAAAACACATGAAATTAACCATTACGCTTCAATCACGTACATTGGCCTGAAGTGCGGCTTCATTAGAATTCTATTGGCTCCATTACTGTCAATTGATTTTAGGGCAAGTTGTAAATATAGGTAAATTTCTTATGAAAAATCCAAATATTGCAAAAATAATAGTTCTATTCGATGGTTTTCAATTAATTGAAAGTCTCTGCAGAGGACCAAATTTCAGTACTCATAGCATTTATACATTCTCATATTATAGCTTACAGTTTCTTATGCCATTCCAGGTGATCCTTACGTATAGTTCCTCATATCAACGCTCTGAAGGAGTTACTCAACCTAAAGTCCTTTAAGATCTCCTTTGAATATGAAATAATTTTGGAATATAACAGCTTTTATCACATTTAATAGAATGGCATGTGTACTTATAGTTTTAATGCTTTGGTTCGTTAGTATGCTAATGAAATCACTTTGAATAAAATTATAAATAATTGTAGCTATACCACATTATGTATGTGGTTATGCAACATTATTTCCACATCACAGCTTTGCAATAGAAATCAGATATATAAATAAATTTTTACTCCCGTTAATAATAACAGTAGTAAATTATTTTATTATTATTTTGCAATTTTTATCTTATACCTTTTTTGTTTTATTTTTAGGAATAACTAAAATCTTTCCATAAATATTAACGAATTCAAGTAAATTTGAATAGTTTTCCATTAGAATAACTATCATTTATTATTATTGTTGTACATAGAAGAAAAGAGTTTTTCAATTTTGTAAAATCTTTTAAAAAGAAACATTCACATGTAGGGTTTTATGTGTTGTTCTACATATTTATGGATACCTATACCTAGATGTACCACCATTTTCCTTTGTAACATCATTTATATTTATTTTTACTTAGAATAACACTACTCTCATATCAATGGCAAATTTTTGTAATAAATTTTCTTTTATAAAAGGAGAGAAGGTTCAAAAATTTGTACATAATAATACAAATTGCTTTTATTATTTTTAAAAAAATTTATGTAAATTTATTTAAAATTTATCAAGTATGTTTGTATGTGGTTTAAAAATTTTATGGATTCTTTCAAAAACTTATGACAATTTCACATCAATCTTTTACCATTCTTACGGTTAGTTTAGTCAAAAAAAAATAAATTACCATTAATATTTTAAAGTATTACGGAATAGATTTCTTAAGGGGTTAAAATTCATGGTGCCTTTGAATAGAAGAAAAAAAAAATGGAAATTTTGTATATCGATAAAAGTTTTTAGAATTTATTGAAATATTTTTGTTTATATGAGGGCTTATTATGGCCAAATATCATGGCAATATATTATGGTTACATAATGGCTAACTATAAAGAAAAAGAGTTTAGTTTAATTATTAAAAACACTTATAGATAATTTCTACTGATCCAGAAAAATTTTTGGTTATACCTAATCTCTTGTCCTAAATTATTCAATTGTAAATTTCTTAAAGAAAAACGATTGTTTTTGCTTTACATAAAACTATGCTTTTACGTATTGAAAGTGATCGATTTGTTAGTAGTAAGGGAGTCGTACATTTTGCCTCTTCGAAGTATGTACAAGGAGATATTCTTCAAGGTATGTTTTCCAATACTAAGGAAGTCTTCTCAAACACAGACAAGAGTTTTGTATTTTAAAATATTTCTTCATTTTGTCGAGCAGCCCTGAGCAAATATATGCAGTTCTGGTATTGTGTAAGGCAGTCATGTCACTCATCTTGTGAGATTGAAAAAATTTTATAATATTTTATTTTTATAGTTATATTTTATTTTTATTGAGTTTTTATAATATTTCACTGGAAAATATCGATATTTTATTGGAAGAAGAAAACCCGGGCTTGATTTTTATCCATTCACTTCACAACAATTCTAGGGATAAATTCTTTGAGTATGATGCAAGGAAAAACTTCGCGTTGAAACGTTCTTCCAAAGATTCTCATAGGATATTTGATTCTTCCTGAAAAGGGATACTTAGAAGCATTCTCCCTTAGAAGCATACATAAAAGACATTCAGAAGGAGATTAGACAGTCAAAAACGATATTAAACTTCTTTCATACCAGTCGATGACTAAATTTTCACTGTGGTCGTGTATTTCAATTAACATCATTCTATATATTGGTAGTAGCTGCATAAGTGCGAACAGGCAGCACCGCATTAATTCGACAATATTCTTAGCTAATTGATGCATTAATCTGCTATCGAAAAGAACACGAAAAACGTGATTTTTATACCACCTTTTCAAATTTACTTTCAAATAGATCTGTATTGGTTGTGTTTCGGCTCAGAAAAATACGCAATCCGTGTCTGCTTTCGTGTGTATACCTACAACTTTGGAATTGTAATAAAAATTTGGTAAACTTTGGCAAACAAGTGTCAGATATGATGAGTACAATGAGAAGAAAGTGAGTAGATTTTATAATATTTTTTTTTTGAAAGGAATTATAGCATTCTAATTGCTCATTTCAGTTGTTGAAGTGTCTGTTCACTTATAACTAACTGCTTTTGTACAAAAAACGGGAAAAAACAGTTGCAAAAAAAATATCTTAATGTTGCTAAACTTGGCCATTTTTATAATTCAGAAAATATGATGGTCATTTTAAGTTTTAATTAAATTTGAAAATTAAAAATTTATAAAATAAAATTTTAAAATCAAATGTTATGAAAATCGTAAGTACTTTCTAAAATGTTTTCCTAATATGCCAAGAGAATTAAAATAAAAAGTTTTCATTTTTTATGTTTTCATAACCGGAAACACAAAAAAAGTATTGGCATAGAATTTTTTTCTGTAATATTATTTTTAAATTTTTAATTAAAGTTTTGATATTTTAATTTCTTCTTTAAATTATTCCAATAAAAGTCTTAAAATATTTAATCAAAAATTGATTTTTAAAAATAATTTTTGTAAATGAATTCTTCATATTTTTTTAATTGAATGAAATTTTTAATTTATTTTTCATTTATTTTGATTAAATTGAAATATGAAAAGTTAAACTGAATTTTTAGGACCATAGCAATGTTATAGAAAACATTTTATGTTTTTTCTTCCATATTAAATTTTATTTTGAATGGAAATTTTCCGAAGACGTAATAAAAAATTAAATTTTATTATTAAATAAAACTTTTATTTCTTTAAAAATGAATTATTGCGAAAAGTTAAAGTGAATTTTAATTCTTGCTAAGGATTGCGTTGTACCTACCGGGTTTGATACGAAATAAATGTAGTTGATTGCTTTAGAGGAAGTAAATAAGGAAGCTTATATCAAACCAAATCTCACATATCAAGTTTTCGACGAAAACGCTCTTCCCCATGGTAGAGAAGCGTAAATAAATTTTTTTTAGCAAGATAATGGTCTGTCGGATCTTCACTAAATTTTATATCTGAGTTTGGAAGATAAGACGGCTTTAGCAACTTTTGGAATATGTCAGGTTTCTGAAATTACGGGTCGATTTTACGGTTTTGACTATTTTTATAAGAAGCAATCATCGGATTTTTCTAAAATTTTATTTATAGCCTTCTGCCTGACAATACAAAATGTAACATAACTTCTTAAGAAAATCAAATGTCAGCAAACGTACTTTTATCACGACTAAATTAACATTTTGTGCCAATTCTTGAAATTTCGCATTTAATTTCAGGGTATTAAAACAATTAACTTATAAACTTCAGGGCCGATTTTACATATTTTATCATATCTAAGGAACAAAATTGGCGGGATTTCTTGAAATTAATTAATATTTGAGTTCTGTTCGCTACCGGAAGTAATTTAAGATTTTTTTCAGGGAATATGGGTGGCATACAGTGAATCTTTACTAAGAGCCAAATTTTCTAGGCATGTTTTTCTAGTTATAAAAAACTAAAAGCTTACTTACTTTCTAGAAGGAAGATGTGTTTGGAGCACACTTTCATAATCTTTTGAAACATTTTTTCGCTTAAAATACACCTTGCAGTTAGTTATATGCTGACCACATCAGATTTTATTGAAATTGTGTACAAGAAATTCTGTTTCAATAAATTTTATAGTGAATTTTTACTGTTTAAATTTGTAATCTAAATTTCTCCCATAAGTATTGGCTCACTATCACAGTTACAATATTATTATGTCGAATTACACAATTTTAAAACTTAAAAAAAAATTTTTACTAACTGTTCAAACAATTTTATTGACTGTATGACTTTTAATATTTAATAAAATGGGGAGGTGTCAGATAATCTCAAGGTGATAAATTGTTTTTCAAGTTATTTATGCCCGATTTAATTTCAAAATAAACTTTCGCTCTTTTTTCTTCTCTCCCTGTATTTCAAATTCTCTTCCTTATTTTAAATTTTATGCTGACTTGTATGCTATCCATACTATAATAATGATGTCAGAATTTAATTCTCAAAGGATTAATAGATTTACAATTAATGCTTTATTTTTCTTATTTACTTTTTACTATAATTCAAGATAAATGCAATGAAACGCAAGAATTAATTTAACAGAAAAAGAACTTTAAATTTAAGAAAGTAAATTTAAGAGATCATTGAGTAAGTGGAAATAGCCCTTGGTTTAAGCCCCTTGGTAATTGAGTTGAGTTCTATTACGAGTACAATTAAATCAAGTTTCAGGACTAATATTCAAAGAATCTGTTGGAAGATTTATATAAAAGACATTGTTAACACGTGTTTTTCAAAACCGTTGTTTTTACACAATGTGATCAGTGTACAATAATTAAAGGGATGTTGTGAAATACATTTTATTATCTACATATTTTTAGAGAGACTTCAATTCGCATGTTTGTGCACTTTTGCATCTGAATTTCGACTGAATTAACTTTGGTGGAGAATTGGCAAATTTTGGTGGTGAAAATGTGGTAAGTTGATTTGATAAGTATTCTTAGAATTAAAGTTGCTCAACATATTTTTGTTCAACGTAAAATTTTCCGTTTGTCAATTCATCCGAATTTCCATAGAAATTGTTAATTTGGACAGAAGCTAATTTTAAATATTTGAAAAAAAAAACAATGGGTCGAAATTTGGCAGTTTTGTGTCAAATTATAGCCCAAATTGACCCTAGAAATTTTGGCAGAATAATTTGATAGATTGAGGTAGCTGCCATACAAACATAACAGTTTATTTTAAATATTTCAAAAACTAGTTTTTATTAGTCAGATTGCCAAGGTGTATAGGGCGTAATGCAGTAGGTTCTACTTGTTCTAAAGTAGTTCTACTTGTTTTGTTCATGTTTTTTAATTTTTCTCGTTCTATTTTCTTAGTTTTTTAAGAGATTATTTTATCCTTCAAAGTTTTTTAAGAATGCTCTTATGTTATTTTGTTCATTCTTCTTGTTTTTCATTTATTTTTCTGCTTAAAATGTCTAAGAAGTTAATAAGTGTTTTTAAAAACTTAGAAGCAATGTTTCGCTTCATTGATTGAAATTTTTTAATAATAAACAAATTGTTTTTTTTTTTTTTGTTTAATTATAATTTCTGATTTTTGTTTCTTTAGGGAAAATTTTAAAAAATTCTTGAAACGTTACACCAAAATCAAAAAACCAATATTCCGACAATTTTTCGAATTTACATGGGGGTGAATTTTCGTATTCGTATATTATTTTGCGAATCTACATAGGTAATATCTATAAAAATTTATAACTCCATAAATTGAGAGTTTGTTAGTGGTGAAATCACTGAAAAATTTCAATAATATTTGAGCGTACATTTTGAGCCTTTGAGCCAAAATAGAAAGTTAGTTTTAAAATATTCAAAATTGAAATTTGAAGGTAGAATCAACTGGAATTTGTTTGACTCTAATTACGAGTACTTTACTTTATTTACGCGTAACGAGATTACAGGGTAACAAGGATTGTTTTAGGTTCCGTAAAATTTTTTTGTTGCACTGAAATTTTCCATTAAATATAATCGATCTCATTGTCGTTTCCCTTCGATCGAAAACCTGGCCTTTTTCAATATATTTTTTTTTTTACTTTAAATTTCCAATGAATTTTTCATTTTTCTGACACTTAAATTTTTTCCTCTTTTGTTTTTTTTGTTTGCAAATTTTAATTTTTTATATTTAAAAAAGTAAATTTTTTATTAAGAATAAAAAAAGAGCAAAAAAAAAAAAATTCTTTATATTAGTTGAAGCGTTATGAAAACTTTTATATGAGAAGAAAATTTACAACTTTTTTTTTTGCTCCTTTTATTCTTTTTTTATTTTTTGACGACAAAAATATGGCATTCTTATAAAGTTTTAAAGTGGTAACCATTTGTTACTAAATGAATGTATAGTAATTATAATATTTATGTAAATGAGGGTATGAGAGTGGTTTTAAATTTCTCATTTGTTCGATTTTTCTTATGTTGTCATCAAAAAGTTCATCAAAAATTTTTTTTTCATAGTAAACTTAGGGAAATTTAGCAAAAAAAAATTTATTTTAAATTTTTCATTTTATTTTAAGAAGAAAAACTCAAAATTTCAATTAAAAAGTTTATAATTTCTTGCTATTTAAACATCTTATAAAAGTAGTCAGTAGATTGGAATTGAAACTTTAAGTTTTTTGTTCATTTTATAATTTTAGAATTTTTTGTTTGCCATTTTTGTATAATGCTGTAATATTAATTAAGATTTTAAGTAAGAAAATTATAAATTATAATTATAAATTTTAAATACCATAATAAATGCAATCTGCTTTCTTATATAATAAAGACTTTATATTTTCCGATCCGATATCGTAGATTTTATGTAAAAGAAAGAATCATTCAGGCTCTTTAAAGATGCACGGTTATATAACGTTCAGTATACAATCTTATTATAGTGGGTAAAATTTTTATATAGAAGCAATATTCATCACTCGATAGGTTTTTGTACAATATTTTGTTTTCCTTACTAGTATACTAACCACACCAGTTAGAATGATTGTTCATGTATACAAAATTAAAGTTAAGTTAACAGATTTCCCTAACATTCTTAAATCAAAGAAACAGCAATGTTACGTTACTTCAAAATTTAATATTCATTTAAAAATAAAAATCGTAAAATCGAAATTTATGCTAACTCAAAAACATGCAATTCCGAAAATTTAAAAAATTATTAACAGGGTGTTAAGTTAACGATCATACCTGATTGGGCCTAGATACATTAAAGAGGGTTAAGATTATTTCGAGGATTTTGACCTTGAAATACTTCGTGAGTTTCCGGCTTTATATGAATTCTACTATGTCATATATTCAATTTTTTTTACTCAGTTCAAATACTCTTTAATCATAATTATTATAATTTTGGCAAAATCATCTGTTATTCGTGGCTCATCCTCATATTTGGTATTCTAACGTTCAGATCACTAATATGGTGGAATTACTAAAAAGTGTTTTTAAAGTAATAAAATTCAGTAATAAGATTCCAAGTATTTTTAATGTTTCGGTGTATTAAAAATAACTTTTATATTTTAGTTATAGCTTAAAATTCAAAATTATTAAATTTTTATTATTAATAATAGTTTTACAAATTATAATTTTTAAGTCAAACAAAATAAATATCCTTTTAGAAATGATAGTGTTAAAAATGTTTCCTCAATGTTTTAAAATTTTTTTATTACAGTAATAGAAAAATTATTGTTTTTTTTAATTCTGTTGGGGTAATTTCATTAAAATTTATGGGCTTTTCAATAAGGACAGTTACCAAATTTTCTGAAAATAGTTATTAGATATCCATCTTGCGGATGTCTAATAAATATTTTTAGAATATGTATTTGCAGTTTGGTAAAAAACGCTCTTCAGTTTGAAGAAAAATTTATTCTATATTAATATGGCGGCCTTTCACTTAAAATAGTTTACAAAATATAACAGTTAGATAAAAATTGCCAAAATTCGAAAAGTTAGAATTTAAATTGAGTGTAAAATTGTCAAATGCATTATGTTAAAATAATCAGTCAGTGTAGCTGCCAATGTTTTACTTAAAATAGTCAAAATTACTTTTCAAATTTCCCAAATCCAATTTTGGGGTTTTTGGAAATTCCAATACGCAATACTTACCATACGTTGTTAAAAATGAACATGTGTTAAATGGGTTTTTTTTCTTTTATGATTCATTTTGGATTTCTATGATTAACTTGAAGTATGACGTTCAAAAATTTTTTACGTCAAACATAAAATTTCTTAAAAAAATCTAATATGTAAATTAATTAATAATTATTACAAATTTAATATTTTTATATTTTATTGTTTCCCATTTACAGTATTGATTAGAAAGAAGGAAAGAAGAAAAGATTTTTTAAAATTTAATTACAAAATTGAAGAGAATTTTTAATGATTCCATGGTTTGCGGTGGTATCGTGATGGTTAAAATTAATAAAATATTCGCGTAGGATGGATGAATAGGTCCTTTAATTTTTTTCCTATATATACTAAATAAAGGAAAAATTATATACAATGTTTCCTTTTCTGTTTGTATTCCAAAGTCAGCCCATAACTAAATAATATCATGTATAAATAAACCACAAGTTCCTTAAAGTGTTGCCGAAATGTGGTGACGTCTTTATTTAATGTTAAAAATTTATTATATTAGATTTTAGATTTAATTATGAAATATCACGGGGCGGGGGGTGGGTAGCTGAATGAATGTTACATTCTATGTGTGTAAATAACATTGTTTTATTTTTCCATTTAAATGATGATGTAATAATGAATTTGTTTTTAATGAGCCTCTGGTTTTATATTCAGAAAACTTCTAAAAGGGAAAAATGTAAACATATTTTTGTTGAAACTTGATGAAATATTAATTGCATTCGTATTGTAGATTAAAGAAAAAATTTTGTATTTTTAATTTTTGTATTCGCAAAATTGATATAATTTTAATTTATTTTTAATTATCTCTCTCTGCTTCCTTTTACCCTGTTCAGGGCGTGGTGGCACTATGTGTTTAATCTTCGATGTTATGTTTTAGATACTCCTTCCAAGCATTCCGATCTTGCGCAAGGTGAGTTGATTCTGCAGCAGTTTTGTGTGTTAGTTTTCGTACTTGATCTATCCATCTATTAGGTGATCGACCCCTAGCTCTTTTTCCATCAACTTTTCCCTCAACAATCAATTTTTCCATTTTTCCATTACGCCTAGCAATATGGCCAAAATATCTCAAATATGACTCGCTAATTTTCTTCATCAGTCTATGGTTAACATTTAGCTCTTGTAATACCGAATTGTTAGTGCGGTGTTCTGTATATGGTATTCTAAGCACTCTTCGGTACACCCACATCTCAAAGCTCTCGATTTTTTTCCTGTCGCTTTTCTTTATAGTCCATGTTTCTGCGGCATAAGTTGCTATGGGGAATATCAGAGCATTTACTAGTCGACACTTTGTATTTTTACTTATGTTTCTGTCTTTCCAAATCTTCGTTAACTTGACTGTTTGTGTTCTTGCTATTGTAAGCCTCCGCTTTATTTCGTCTGAGCAGCTCCCATTGTTTGAAATTACGGAGCCCAAATAGTTAAACTTACTTACGACTTCATACCCAGCGGCCACAGTCATATTTGGTTGATTATTTAGCGCTCTATCTATAATCATTACTTTTGTTTTTCCTACGTTAATTTCTAAACCGTATCTGCTACTTATTGTTGTTAGCTTTTGCATAACGATACCTAGTTCGGATTCATTTTCGGTTTGAATGAGTGTATCATCCGCGTAGCGTAAATTACTTATTTTTCTTCCACCAACAGATATTCCGCCTTCCCACTCATCTAATACTTCCCTCATTATATATTCGGTATAGATGTTAAACAGCAATGGTGAAAGTATGCAGCCCTGCCTTGTGCCCCCCTTTGTTGAAAATGTGTTTGACGTTATGTGGTTGACTCTAACCGTTGCGGTGTTGTTGTTATACAGGCTGTGAATTATTTTTACCAAATGACCAGGAACCCCCATCCGAGTCAGAATCATCCACAGCGATCCCCATTTGACGCAGTCGAAGGCTTTCTTGTAGTCAACAAAGCATAAAAAAGCGGTCAAATTGTACTCCCTAACTTTTTCGATGATCTGCCGTACATTTAATATTTGTTCTCTAGTTCCTTTCCCGGGGACAAAGCCGCTTTGTTCTTCTGATATTTCTGGCATGAGGAAGGTTTTTAATCTTTCATGTATAATATGTAGAAATACCTTGCTGGCGTGTGGTATAAGTGCAACTGTGCGATAGTTTGAGCATATCTGAGGAGAGCCTTTTTTATAAATTGGTATGAATATAGAATGCACCCAGTCATCTGGCCATACCCCTGTTTGCCATATAATATTACACAGGGCCAATAAGTGATCTATGGCATGATCTTCCATTACTTTCAAGATTTCTGCAGTTATTCCATCTAGTCCAGCCGATTTTCCGCTTTTTAGTTTATTTATTGCGCTTCTTACCTCAGATTTTATTATTTGTGGTTCCAGTTCTTGCTCCAACTGCAGATTTGACACATCATTAACACTGGTACTGAACAGTTTTGTACAGTATTGTTTCCATACTTCTGCAACTTCTTTCTCATCTGTAAACGTTTTTCCATTTTCATCTTTTATGATTTGTTTTTGAGGATTGAATTCTTTCACCAGATACTTTACCGTTTTAAATAGTTCTTTTGTATCATTCTGTGTGGAGTATCTCTCTAAATCGGCACAAACTTTCGCAATGTGGTTGTTTTTGTCCATGAAGCAAGCTTTTTTAATTTGTTTGTTCAGCTTTTTGATTTCTTCTGGACTCGTAGTTCTACCGTGGTGACGTAATTCTCTTCTCTTATCAACAAGCTGCAGCGTGGTATTTGAAATCCAGTGTTGTTTTTGTTGCCTCTGTATCGTTCTGCTTTCTATTGCGGCTGACACTATCCATTTTTTGAACTTGTTCCAATATTGATTTGATCCTTCAGTTTCTTGTATGTTATCAGGTGACGTTGAAATTAACTTTTGCATAAACCCATCCCTATCAGTAATCGTGAGTTTTTGCCCCTGCTGCGATCTACTTATGCAATGAAGTTTAAGCATAAAGTTGCATACCAGTAACTTGTGGTCGGTATCACAATCTGCACCAGGTCTAGTTTTCACGTTTCGTACAGAGGTTCTCCATCTTTTACGGATCAATATGTAATCTATTTGATTTTTATATATTTGGTTCGGATGTGTCCAAGTAGATAATCTACGCGGATGATGCTTGAACATGGTATTCATTATAGAGAAATTGTTGTCTATAGAGAATTGTAACAGGCGTTCTCCTCGTTCATTCCTATCTCCAATGCCATAAGCTCCAACAACATCTTTCAGTTGTTCGTCATATGTTTTGCCGACCTTAGCATTGAAATCTCCTATAATAAGCAACGGTTCCTTGTTTGGTACTTTTTTACACGCTTCTTCTATTTTCCCATATGTTGCCTCAATTTCTTCATCTTCTGCTTCAGATGTCGGCATATACACTTGTATTATATGGAGACACATAGGTTTAGCATTTACAGAGATCTTAATAATTCTGTCATCGATAATTTCGTACGATGTAATGTGTTGGGCTATTTTTTTGCTAACAATCAACGCTGTACCGCATCTCGAAGAAACACTATCACCAGATGTAAAGATCTTATGATGGTCTGTTTGGAAATGTCCTGTACTTTTCCAGTGTGTTTCAGCTATGCCACAGATATCAATTTTTTGTTTTAATAACTCTCTCTCTAGCAATTCGAGTTTTCCTGCTTGAAGTAGACCCCTAACATTCCATGTTGCTATGTTGATGTTGTTATTTCTGAGTTTGATTTTGGAGACGGTAGCATATTTTGCATGCAGAGCCCGCTCCTCCACTCCTGCATGCCCGGTAACCAATTTGACACTCTCCAACCCGGAATCAGAGTAGCGCCGATTGCTAAACGGGTCACATAGCTTTCTTCTATTTTTCCTTTTCATTTAAACATAAGTGCTTTCGTGGGAATTGTTGTAATCAGGTGGTTTCCCCTTGCCTGCCTGATCCTGTGCCGTTGACTTCCCCGGGAAGTTCCTCCGCCTTTGGGAGTGATTTCTCACTCCCAGGACATAAGGATGCCCTGTCCAGTAAACTGGTCCGGTTGCTTATCCCGACAACCACTCGGTCCCCATCTACGTTAGCCGGTCCTGAAGACCGTTGCCCGTTCCTCACCACTGGGAGGTGTAGATTGGGATTTTCCCTTCATTGAGTCTAAGACCTGCTGGCGTTACTTAGAGCTCTCCAGTACTTTCGAGGAATTTTTAATTATACTTTATTTTAAATTAAAATTTTTTGAAAATTTTTTGATTCAAAAAAATTTTATTTAGATAATGTGATATAATAGGGTTTACTTTTATAATAAAACTTCTAATTAACGTGGTTCCGATTGTCTACTCACAAAATATCTACAATATTTATGATCGAAATGAAACTTACTCCACTATTTCCAACTTAAATCTTTTCAACGTCTCGTTTTTGATAAGATGTTCCAAAAGATTCTTAATTTCGTAATTTATACAAATTTATATGATAACAAAAATGGATAGAATTGACCGTGTCGACTCTGTGACACCCGTATGAATGAATGATTTTAAGAGCTGTATTGTAACTGGCATATTGTTTCATACGACCCTGTTTTACTATATTGTTGTTTTGATTATACAAAATTTGAGTATTATATCTTAAAGAGTTTCTGAGGTATGACTAAGTAGCTACTGAAGTTGTATAACAGATATACCACAAGGAGTTAAGAAATTTTAACGATTCTTATAAAATATAACAGCCTAATTAATATATAAGGTTGTGCGAAATTGCGATATTATAGCTTCAATAATGTCAGAGTTAACCGCTTTGTGTATACAATTTCTTGTATCGGTATCGAATTAATATATGCAATGTCAACTACAATATTCGCTCCCACTGTCTTTAATTCACTCATTATTGTATATTGTTGTAAACTTGTCTACATAGTTTTAGGTAAGGTTCTTTTCTTAACATTTTACTTCAATAATTTGAAAATTACCTTAACTAACTTGAAGAAGAAAATATAAGCAGCTTTTATATAGTTTGCAAAACAATTCAACTCTTTATTTGTTTATTTTTTCATCCTTCACGACTCCTACACCTTTCATTTATTATTAAACTTTTCATTTCTATTCTTAAGTAAGCAAAAAAAGCATATAACAGACTGTTAATGAATAATTTATAAAAATATCGATTTAATAATTAAAAAATATTTTCACATTCAGTTTTTGTTTTTTGTACCTTGTAGTTTCTTTTTCGTAGTTTTTGTCAGAGCAAGGAGAAAATATTGGAAAAAAAAAATAAAATCAAATTTCCTTTAACATTTTTTCCATATTGTTTAATTTTCCAATTTATTTGGTAACTGAAAAGTAGTAAAAAAATCATAGTTAAACAAATAAAACAAATATTGGAAAAGAACACAAAATAATTTAAAAAGCAAATCAATTTTTGATTTTTTTCATGTGCCAATTTGAATCTGCGAAAAAGTTTCTTAATTTTTGTTTACTTTACATTGCAATTTGTTTTCCCAACAGCTGGTTTTATTTTCATTCTTATTTTATTTTAAACGTAGGATTGAATTTCGATCAGAAACTTTTCATAGAATTCCACCCATTGAAATCCCCATCTCGTGAAGCCCAGTTGTTGTTTCGTATCAGATTTGGCTAATCTATCAGAGTTGGAGCCTCGTCTTCTGAGGAAATCAGTAAAAAATAAGAATTTTATATTCGTATTCGTCTTTTTAGAAATATTAAGTAATCAGATCATTAAATCTAATTATAGTAATACAACAGACAGTTCTCTGCATAATGTCCTATTCACAATTAGCCGCCACGTTAAATCAATACGAAAGTATAAGTCGCGCAAATGTGTAATGTAGAGTCGATTTCAGTCATAGAGGTCTTGTTCTTCCTCTTTACTTCTCGATTTTCGATCTGTATGTACATACATATGTGTGTTACAAAACGCTTTAATGACTCAAAAAAAATATATTCAAAACAAATCTAAAACATTTTGTATTCCAACTTAAAATGAAAGTCCCAGTTACAATTAATTACATCTACTTATATCTATTGCTGTAAACTTAGAATATTTTTATTACATTCCATTCTCCAAATTTCAAAAACACGTGCTAGTCTGATGATAAGTTTTTGTTGTAAATCATATTATAGACTATTAGATGATGTATTAGAATTCCCTTTGCAAAAATTAAATGCGTACAATATTAAAGGTCAAAATTAAACTCTGTTATATACAGACATAAATAGCTAGTATTTTGCTTTCTAAAATGCCTTAGAAATTTTAGGTAGATTTATTTTAAAATAAATATTTTTTTTTCCACAAATCCTTGAAATATAATAAATTAAAGGCCTTATTAGGTAGGAAGAACTTGATGGGCAGGAATATTCCATTTTCTCCCTGCATATAGTTAAAAGTGTTCTAAAAAAAGGAGAGAAAATATTCATAAAGGATTCAAAAAGAAATTTGTTAAAGTAAGATAAAAAATATTAATAATCTGGGACCCCTGCTGCTTTCTTTCAAACATGTAATCTATCTCATTAAAACGTTTATTTAGATATTACACAAAAATATAAAAGAGAAAAATTTTCTAAAACATTAAAACAAACGGATTCTTAGTTTTAACACCTGGTTAGGCACTTCTGTTTTAGATGAAAAGAAACAAAAGAAATTCTTTTTTTTTAACAATTCACATTCATTGTACCTGTAGATTTAACAATTTTTTTTTTTTTGGGTAAAGGCAGAACATTTCGTTTAAAGGGATCACAAAAAAAAAAGAGAAATTTTCGTGTTTTTTCTTTCGGAAGAAAATATAATGTGCAAAAAAACAAGACATTATCACGTCACATGCAAATTAACAACAACAAAAAAAATTAACCAATCCTTTCAATTTAAAAAAATATTTTTGAATAAAAGAAATTACCTAGGATTTAAATTTCATGTCCTTTCGTTTCAAACGCAAAGTTTTTCCTTTTAGTCTTTAAAAAGAAATTTATTCCTACTAAAACAATGGTTCTCTAAATAGCAATTTTCATACAACTGCATAACACGGAAATTTCTTCATGCAACTGCAGAACACATAAATGATGACCTAATCAAAGGGGTTAGTTAAGGCAAGAAAATTAATTCCGATCAAATTGGACTTGAATAAGTGACCTTTTTCGTATTTTAGGTGGACCCTTTATCAAATGAGTTACAGAAAAAGGAAGAAGTTACAAGCAGTTTGTTCTCTATGTTGCCTTCCATATTATTTAATTATAATTTATTGTAATGTGCTATTTACATTCGATTTCTTAGCAATTATGAAAACATACGACAACATAGTAGTTACATCCGAATTATTATTTTAAGTTTTTGTTACTTAAGTTTTTGTTATTTAAGTTACTTAAGCGTATTTATGTTATAGATTAACATCATATATTGGCAGAATCTGTAAATTCCCAGTGATCACAAAAAACACATAGAATCAATCTATCTCTTCTAGTTTAGCCAGAAAACGCGTTTAAAGTTTTGCAAAAGATTTTTTTAAATATCTCCAAAAATATTTTTGCTACAGCCTATTATCATATATTGGCGGAATCTGTGGACTCCCAGTGATCACAAAAAACAGTTAAAATCGCTCTATCTCTTCTAGTTTAGCCAGAAAACGCGTTTAAAGTTTTGCAAAAGATTTTTTTAAATATCTCCAAAAATATTTTTGCTACAGCCTATTATCATATATTGGCGGAATCTGTGGACTCCCAGTGATCACAAAAAACACTTAAAATCGCTCTATCTCTTCTAGTTTAGCCAGAAAACGCGTTTAAAGTTTTGCAAAAGATTTTTTAAATATCTCCAAAAATATTTTTGCCACAGTCTATTATCATATATTGGCGGAATCTGTGGACTCCCAGTGATCACAAAAAAACACTTAAAATCGCTCTATTTCTTCTAGTTTAGCCAGAAAACGCGTTTAAAGTTTTGCAAAAGATTTTTTAAATACCTCCAAAAATATTTTTGCTACAGCCTATTATCATATATTGGCGGAATCTGTGGACTCCCAGTGATCACAAAAAACACTTAAAATCGCTCTATCTCTTCTAGTTTAGCCAGAAAACGCGTTTAAAGTTTTGCAAAAGATTTTTTTAAATATCTCCAAAAATATTTTTGCTACAGCCTATTATCATATACTACCGCAATCTGTGGGCTCCCAGTGATCACAAAAAACACTTAAAATCGCTCTATCTCTTCTAGTTTAGCCAGAAAACGTGTTCAAAGTTTTGCAAAAGATTTTTTTAAATATCTTCAAAAATATTTTTGCCACAGTCTATTATCATATATTGGCGGAATCTGTGGACTCCCAGTGATCACAAAAAAACACTTAAAATCGCTCTATTTCTTCTAGTTTAGCCAGAAAACGCGTTTAAAGTTTTGCAAAAGATTTTTTTAAATATCTCCAAAAATATTTTTGCTACAGCCTATTATCATATATTCGCGGAATCTGTCGACTCCCAGTGATCACAAAAAACACTTAAAATCGCTCTATCTCTTCTAGTTTAGCCAGAAAACGCGTTTAAAGTTTTGCAAAAGATTTTATTAAATATCTCCAAAAATATTTTTGCTACAGCCTATTATCATATATTGGCGGAATCTGTGGACTCCCAGTGATCACAAAAAACACTTAAAATCGCTTTATCTCTTCTAGTTTAGCCAGAAAACGCGTTTAAAGTTTTGCGAAAGATTTTTTTAAATATCTCCAAAAATATTTTCGCTACAGCCTATTATCATATATTGGCGGAATCTATGGACTCCCAGTGATCACAAAAAACACTTAAAATCGCTCTATCTCTTCTAGTTTAGCCAGAAAATGCGTTTAAAGTTTTGCAAAAGATTTTTTTAAATATCTCCAAAAATATTTTTGCTACAGCTTATTATCATATATTGGCGGAATCTGTGGACCCCAGTGATCACAAAAAAACACTTAAAATCGCTCTATCTCTTCTAGTTTAGCCAGAAAACGCGTTTAAAGTTTTGCAAAAGATTTTTTTAAATATCTCCAAAAATATTTTTGCAACAGCTTATTATCATATATTGGCGGAATCTGTGGACTCCCAGTGATCACAAAAAACACTTAAAATCGCTTTATCTCTTCTAGTTTAGCCAGAAAACGCGTTTAAAGTTTTGAAAAAGATTTTTTTAAATATCTCCAAATATATTTTTGCTACAGCCTATTATCGTATATTGGCGGAATCTATGGACTCCCAGTGATCACAAAAAACACTTAAAATTGCTCTATCTCTTCTAGTTTAGCCAGAAAACGCGTTTAAAGTTTTGCAAAAGATTTTTTTAAATATCTCCAAAAATATTTTTGCTACAGCTTATTATCACATATTGGCGGAATCTGTGGACTCCCAGTGATCACAAAAAACACTTAAAATCGCTCTATCTCTTCTAGTTTAGCCAGAAAACGCGTTTAAAGTTTTGCAAAAGATTTTTTTAAATATCTCCAAAAATATTTTTGCCACAGTTTATTATCATATATTGGCGGAATCTGTGGACTCCCAGTGATCACAAAAAACACTTAAAATCGCTCCATCTCTTCTAGTTTAGCCAGAAAACGCGTTTAAAGTTTTGCAACAGATTTTTTTAAATATCTCCAAAAATATTTTTGCTACAGCCTATTATCATATATTGGCGGAATCTGTGGACTCCCAGTGATCACAAAAAACACTTAAAATCGCTCTATCTCTTCTAGTTTAGCCAGAAAACGCGTTTAAAGTTTTGCAAAAGATTTTTTTAAATATCTCCAAAAATATTTTTGCTACAGCCTATTATCATATATTGGCGGAATCTGTGGACTCCCAGTGATCACAAAAACACTTAAAATCGCTCTATCTCTTCTAGTTTAGCCAGAAAACGTGTTTAAAGTTTTGCAGAAGATTTTTTTAAATATCTCCAAAAATATTTTTGTCACAGTCTACTATCATATATTGACGGAATCTGTGGACTCCCAGTGATCACAAAAAACACTTAAAATCGCTCTATCTCTTCTAATTTAGCCAGAAAACGCGTTTAAAGTTTTGCAAAAGATTTTTTAAATATCTCCAAAAATATTTTCGCTACAGCCTATTATCATATATTGGCGGAATCTATGGACTCCCAGTGATCACAAAGAACACTTAAAATCGCTCTATCTTTTCTAGTTTAGCCAGAAAACGCGTTTAAAGTTTTGCAAAAGATTTTATTAAATATCTCCAAAAATATTTTTGCTACAGCCCAATATCATATATTGGCGGAATCTGTGGACTCCCAGTGATCACAAAAAACACTTAAAATCGCTCTATCTCTTCTAGTTTAGCCAGAAAACGCGTTTAAAGTTTTGCAAAAGATTTTTTTAAATATCTCCAAAAATATTTTTGCTACAGCCTATTATCATATATTGGCGGAATCTGTGGACTCCCAGTGATCACAAAAAACACTTAAAATGGCTCTATCTCTTCTAGTTTAGCCAGAACACGCGTTTAAAGTTTTGCAAAAGATTTTTTTAAATATCTCCAAAAATATTTTCGCTACAACCTATTATCATATATTGGCGGAATCTATGGACTCCCAGTGATCACAAAAAACACTTAAAATCGCTCTATCTCTTCTAGTTTAGCCAGAAAATGCGTTTAAAGTTTTGCAAAAGATTTTTTTAAATATCTCCAAAAATATTTTTGCTACAGCTTATTATCATATATTGGCGGAATCTGTGGACCCCAGTGATCACAAAAAACACTTAAAATCGCTCTATCTCTTCTAGTTTAGCCAGAAAACGCGTTTAAAGTTTTGCAAAAGATTTTTTTAAATATCTCCAAAAATATTTTTGCAACAGCCTATTATCATATATTGGCGGAATCTGTGGACTCCCAGTGATCACAAAAAACACTTAAAATCGCTCTATCTCTTCTAGTTTAGCCAGAAAACGCGTTTAAAGTTTTGCAAAAGATTTTTTTAAATATCTCCAAAAATATTTTTGCTACAGCCTATTATCATATATTCGCGGAATCTGTCGACTCCCAGTGATCACAAAAAACACTTAAAATCGCTTTATCTCTTCTAGTTTAGCCAGAAAACGCGTTTAAAGTTTTGCAAAAGATTTTATTAAATATCTCCAAAAATATTTTTGCTACAGCCTATTATCATATATTGGCGGAATCTGTGGACTCCCAGTGATCACAAAAAACACTTAAAATCGCTTTATCTCTTCTAGTTTAGCCACAAAACGCGTTTAAAGTTTTGCGAAAGATTTTTTAAATATCTCCAAAAATATTTTCGTTACAGCCTATTATCATATATTGGCGGAATCTGTGGACCCCAGTGATCACAAAAAAACACTTAAAATCGCTCTATCTCTTCTAGTTTAGCCAGAAAACGCGTTTAAAGTTTTGCAAAAGATTTTTTTAAATATCTCCAAAAATATTTTTGCAACAGCTTATTATCATATATTGGCGGAATCTGTGGACTCCCAGTGATCACAAAAAACACTTAAAATCGCTTTATCTCTTCTAGTTTAGCCAGAAAACGCGTTTAAAGTTTTGAAAAAGATTTTTTTAAATATCTCCAAAAATATTTTTGCTACAGCCTATTATCGTATATTGGCGGAATCTGTGGACTCCCAGTGATCACAAAAAACACTTAAAATCGCTCTATCTCTTCTAGTTTAGCCAGAAAACGCGTTTAAAGTTTTGCAAAAGATTTTTTTAAATATCTCCAAAAATATTTTTGCAACAGCCTATTATCATATATTGGCGGAATCTGTGGACTCCCAGTGATCACAAAAAACACTTAAAATCGCTCTATCTCTTCTAGTTTAGCCAGAAAACGCGTTTAAAGTTTTGCAAAAGATTTTTTTAAATATCTCCAAAAATATTTTTGCTACAGTCTATTATCATATATTGGCGGAATCTGTGGACTCCCAGTGATCACAAAAAACACTTAAAATCGCTCTATCTCTTCTAGTTTAGCCAGAAAACGCGTTTAAAGTTTTGCAAAAGATTTTTTTAAATATCTCCAAAAATATTTTCGCTACAGCCTATTACCATATATTGGCGGAATCTATGGACTCCCAGTGATCACAAAAAACACTTAAAATTGCTCTATCTCTTCTAGTTTAGCCAGAAAACGCGTTTAAAGTTTTGCAAAAGATTTTTTTAAATATCTCCAAAAATATTTTTGCTACAGCCTATTATCATATATTGGCGGAATCTGTGGACTCCCAGTGATCACAAAAAACACTTAAAATCGCTCTATCTCTTCTAGTTTAGCCAGAAAACGTGTTTAAAGTTTTGCAAAAGATTTTTTTAAATATCTCCAAAAATATTTTTGCCACAGTTTATTATCATATATTGGCGGAATCTGTGGACTCCCAGTGATCACAAAAAACACTTAAAATCGCTCTATCTCTTCTAGTTTAGCCAGAAAACGCGTTTAAAGTTTTGCAAAAGATTTTTTTAAATATCTCCAAAAATATTTTTGCTACAGGCTATTATCATATATTGGCGGAATCTGTGGACTCCCAGTGATCACAAAAAAACACTTAAAATGGCTCTATCTCTTCTAGTTTAGCCAGAAAACGCGTTTAAAGTTTTGCAAAAGATTTTTTTAAATATCTCCAAAAATATTTTTTGCTACAGTCTATTATCATATATTGGCGGAATCTGTGGACTCCCAGTGATCACAAAAAACACTTAAAATGGCTCTATCTCTTCTAGTTTAGCCAGAAAACGCGTTTAAAGTTTTACAAAAGATTTTTTTAAATATCTCCAAAAATATTTTTGCTACAGCCTATTATCATATATTGGCGGAATCTGTGGACTCTCAGTGATCACAAAAAACACTTAAAATCGCTCTATCTCTTCTAGTTTAGCCAGAAAACGCGTTTAAAGTTTTGCAAAAGATTTTTTTAAATATCTCCAAAAATATTTTTGCCACAGTTTATTATCATATATTGGCGGAATCTGTGGACTCCCAGTGATCACAAAAAACACTTAAAATCGCTCTATCTCTTCTAGTTTAGCCAGAAAACGCGTTTAAAGTTCAAAAGATTTTTTTAAATATCTCCAAAAATATTTTCGCTACAGCCTATTATCATATATTGGCGGAATCTGTGGACTCCCAGTGATCACAAAAAACACTTAAAATTGCTCTATCTCTTCTAGTTTAGACAGAAAACGCGTTTAAAGTTTTACAAAAGATTTTTTTAAATATCTCCAAAAATATTTTTGCTACAGCCTATTATCATATATTGGCGGAATCTGTGGACTCCCAGTGATCACAAAAAACACTTAAAATCGCTCTATCTCTTCTAGTTTAGCCAGAGAACGCGTTTAAAGTTTTGCAAAAGATTTTTTTAAATATCTCCAAAAATATTTTTGCCACAGTTTATTATCATATATTGGCGGAATCTGTGGACTCCCAGTGATCACAAAAAACACTTAAAATCCCTCTATCTCTTCTAGTTTAGCCAGAAAACGCGTTTAAAGTTTTGCAAAAGATTTTTTTAAATATCTCCAAAAATATTTTTGCTACAGCCTATTATCATATATTGGCGGAATCTGTGGACTCCCAGTGATCACAAAAAACACTTAAAATCGCTCTATCTCTTTTAGTTTAGCCAGAAAACGCGTTTAAAGTTTTGCAAAAGATTTTTTTAAATATCTCCAAAAATATTTTTGCTACAGCCTATTATCATATATTGGCGGAATCTGTGGACTCCCAGTGATCACAAAAACACTTAAAATCGCTCTATCTCTTCTAGTTTAGCCAGAAAACGTGTTTAAAGTTTTGCAAAAGATTTTTTTAAATATCTCCAAAAATATTTTTGCAACAGCCTATTATCATATATTGGCGGAATCTGTGGACTCCCAGTGATCACAAAAAACACTTAAAATCGCTTTATCTCTTCTAGTTTAGCCAGAAAACGCGTTTAAAGTTTTGCAAAAGATTTTTTTAAATATCTCCAAAAATATTTTTGCCACAGTTTATTATCATATATTGGCGGAATCTGTGGACTCCCAGTGATCACAAAAAACACTTAAAATCGCTCTATCTCTTCTAGTTTAGCCAGAAAACGCGTTTAAAGTTTTGCAAAAGATTTTTTAAATATCTCCAAAAATATTTTTGCTACAGCCTATTATCATATATTGGCGGAATCTGTGGACTCCCAGTGATCACAAAAAACACTTAAAATCGCTCTATCTCTTTTAGTTTAGCCAGAAAACGCGTTTAAAGTTTTGCAGAAGATTTTTTTAAATATCTCCAAAAATATTTTTGTCACAGTCTATTATCATATATTGGCGGAATCTGTGGACTCCCAGATCACAAAATCACAAAAATCACAAAAAACACTTAAAATCGCTCTATCTCTTTTAGTTTAGCCAGAAAACGCGTTTAAAGTTTTGCAAAAGATTTTTTTAAATATCTCCAAAAATATTTTTGCAACAGCCTATTATCATATATTGGCGGAATCTGTGGACTCCCAGTGATCACAAAAAACACTTAAAATAGCTTTATCTCTTCTAATTTAGCCAGAAAACGCGTTTAAAGTTTTGAAAAAGATTTTTTTAAATATCTCCAAAAATATTTTTGCTACAGCGTATTATCGTATATTGGCGGAATCTGTGGACTCCCAGTGATCACAAAAAACACTTAAAATCGCTCTATCTCTTCTAGTTTAGCCAGAAAAACGCGTTTAAAGTTTTGCAAAAGATTTTTTTAAATATCTCCAAAAATATTTTTGCTACAGCCTATTATCATATATTGGCGGAATCTGTGGACTCCCAGTGATCACAAAAAACACTTAAAATCGCTCTATCTCTTCTAGTTTAGCCAGAAAACGTGTTTAAAGTTTTGCAGAAGATTTTTTTAAATATCTCCAAAAATATATTTTTGTCACAGTCTATTATCATATATTGGCGGAATCTGTGGACTCCCAGTGATCACAAAAAACACTTAAAATCGCTCTATCTCTTTTAGTTTAGCCAGAAAACGCGTTTAAAGTTTTGCAAAAGATTTTTTTAAATATCTCCAAAAATATTTTTGCAACAGCCTATTATCATATATTGGCGGAATCTGTGGACTCCCAGTGATCACAAAAAACACTTAAAATCGCTTTATCTCTTCTAGTTTAGCCAGAAAACGCGTTTAAAGTTTTGCAAAAGATTTTTTTAAATATCTCCAAAAATATTTTTGCCACAGTTTATTATCATATATTGGCGGAATCTGTGGACTCCCAGTGATCACAAAAAGCACTTAAAATCGCTTTATCTTTTCTAATTTAGCCAGAAAACGCGTTTAAAGTTTTGAAAAAGATTTTTTTAAATATCTCCAAAAATATTTTTGCTACAGCCTATTATCGTATATTGGCGGAATCTGTGGACTCCCAGTGATCACAAAAAACACTTAAAATCGCTCTATCTCTTCTAGTTTAGCCAGAAAACGCGTTTAAAGTTTTGCAAAAGATTTTTTTAAATATCTCCAAAAATATTTTTGCAACAGCCTATTATCATATATTGGCGGAATCTGTGGACTCCCAGTGATCACAAAAAACACTTAAAATCGCTCTATCTCTTTTAGTTTAGCCAGAAAACGCGTTTAAAGTTTTGCAAAAGATTTTTTTAAATATCTCCAAAAATATTTTTGCTACAGCCTATTATCATATATTGGCGGAGTCTGTGGACTCCCAGTGATCACAAAAAACACTTAAAATCGCTCTATCTCTTTTAGTTTAGCCAGAAAAACGCGTTTAAAGTTTTGCAGAAGATTTTTTTAAATATCTCCAAAAATATTTTTGTCACAGTCTATTATCATATATTGGCGGAATCTGTGGACTCCCAGATCACAAAATCACAAAAATCACAAAAAAACACTTAAAAATCGCTCTATCTCTTTTAGTTTAGCCAGAAAACGCGTTTAAAGTTTTGCAAAAGATTTTTTTAAATATCTCCAAAAATATTTTTGCAACAGCCTATTATCATATATTGGCGGAATCTGTGGACTCCCAGTGATCACAAAAAACACTTAAAATAGCTTTATCTCTTCTAATTTAGCCAGAAAACGCGTTTAAAGTTTTGAATAAGATTTTTTTAAATATCTCCAAAAATATTTTTGCTACAGCCTATTATCGTATATTGGCGGAATCTGTGGACTCCCAGTGATCACAAAAAACACTTAAAATCGCTCTATCTCTTCTAGTTTAGCCAGAAAACGCGTTTAAAGTTTTGCAAAAGATTTTTTTAAATATCTCCAAAAATATTTTTGCTACAGCCTATTATCATATATTGGCGGAATCTGTGGACTCCCAGTGATCACAAAAACACTTAAAATCGCTCTATCTCTTCTAGTTTAGCCAGAAAACGTGTTTAAAGTTTTGCAGAAGATTTTTTTAAATATCTCCAAAAATATTTTTGTCACAGTCTATTATCATATATTGGCGGAATCTGTGGACTCCCAGTGATCACAAAAAGCACTTAAAATCGCTTTATCTTTTCTAATTTAGCCAGAAAACGCGTTTAAAGTTTTGAAAAAGATTTTTTTAAATATCTCCAAAAATATTTTTGCTACAGCCTATTATCGTATATTGGCGGAATCTGTGGACTCCCAGTGATCACAAAAAACACTTAAAATCGCTCTATCTCTTCTAGTTTAGCCAGAAAACGCGTTTAAAGTTTTGCAAAAGATTTTTTTAAATATCTCCAAAAATATTTTTGCAACAGCCTATTATCATATATTGGCGGAATCTGTGGACTCCCAGTGATCACAAAAAACACTTAAAATCGCTCTATCTCTTCTAGTTTAGCCAGAAAACGCGTTTAAAGTTTTGCAAAAGATTTTTTTAAATATCTCCAAAAATATTTTTGCTACAGCCTATTATCATATATTGGCGGAGTCTGTGGACTCCCAGTGATCACAAAAAACACTTAAAATCGCTCTATCTCTTTTAGTTTAGCCAGAAAACGCGTTTAAAGTTTTGCAAAAGATTTTTTTAAATATCTCCAAAAATATTTTTGCTACAGCCTATTATCATATATTGGCGGAGTCTGTGGACTCCCAGTGATCACAAAAAACACTTAAAATCGCTCTATCTCTTCTAGTTTAGCCAGAAAACGCGTTTAAAGTTTTGCAAAAGATTTTTTTTAATATCTCCAAAAATATTTTTGCTACAGCCTATTATCATATATTGGCGGAATCTGTGGACTCCCAGTGATCACAAAAAACACTTAAAATCGCTCTATCTCTTCTAGTTTAGCCAGAAAACGCGTTTAAAGTTTTGCAAAAGATTTTTTTAAATATCTCCAAAAATAGTTTTGCTACAGCCTATTATCATATATTGGCGGAATCTGTGGACTCCCAGTGATCACAAAAAACACTTAAAATCGCTCTATCTCTTTTAGTTTAGCCAGAAAACGCGTTTAAAGTTTTGCAAAAGATTTTTTTAAATATCTCCAAAAATATTTTTGCTACAGCCTATTATCGTATATTGGCGGAATCTGTGGACTCCCAGTGATCACAAAAAACACTTAAAATCGCTCTATCTCTTCTAGTTTAGCCAGAAAACGCGTTTAAAGTTTTGCAAAAGATTTTTTTAAATATCTCCAAAAATATTTTTGCTACAGCCTATTATCATATATTGGCGGAATCTGTGGACTCCCAGTGATCACAAAAAACACTTAAAATCGCTCTATCTCTTTTAGTTTAGCCAGAAAACGCGTTTAAAGTTTTGCAAAAGATTTTTTTAAATATCTCCAAAAATATTTTTGCTACAGCCTATTATCGTATATTGGCGGAATCTGTGGACTCCCAGTGATCACAAAAAACACTTAAAATCGCTCTATCTCTTCTAGTTTAGCCAGAAAACGCGTTTAAAGTTTTGCAAAAGATTTTTTTTAATATCTCCAAAAATATTTTTGCTACAGCCTATTATCATATATTGGCGGAATCTGTGGACTCCCAGTGATCACAAAAACACTTAAAATCGCTCTATCTCTTCTAGTTTAGCCAGAAAACGCGTTTAAAGTTTTGCAAAAGATTTTTTTAAATATCTCCAAAAATATTTTTGCTACAGCCTATTATCATATATTGGCGGAATCTGTGGACTCCCAGTGATCACAAAAACACTTAAAATCGCTCTATCTCTTCTAGTTTAGCCAGAAAACGCGTTTAAAGTTTTGCAAATGATTTTTTTAAATATCTCCAAAAATATTTTTGCTACAGCCTATTATCATATATTGGCGGAATCTGTGGACTCCCAGTGATCACAAAAACACTTAAAATCGCTCTATCTCTTCTAGTTTAGCCAGAAAACGTGTTTAAAGTTTTGCAGAAGATTTTTTTAAATATCTCCAAAAATATTTTTGTCACAGTCTATTATCATATATTGGCGGAATCTGTGGACTCCCAGTGATCACAAAAAACACTTAAAATCGCTCTATCTCTTTTAGTTTAGCCAGAAAACGCGTTTAAAGTTTTGCAAAAGATTTTTTTAAATATCTCCAAAAATATTTTTGCAACAGCCTATTATCATATCAGTGGCTTCAAGCACAAACGACTTAAGTCTGTTTTAGTGATTTCGAGATAAATGCATTTTAAACTTTAAATTTAATTTTGAAAAAAGTTATGAAGTTTTTTGAGCCAATTTTTTTTTTGATCGAAAGATAATTAAAAAAGGAAGCGATTAACTCATAATCTGAAGTAAAACAACTAATAGTATTCTCATAATTATGAAAAAAGTGAGATAGGCGGTTATACAAAATTTATAAAAAGCACTTTGCAAAGCATAACTCGACTTAGGCGATTTGTGAAAAATTACTTTTGCATTTTCGTCAAACTTAAGTCGACTTAAGCTGTTGTTGCAAAACTGAAAATATGGTTTTAGGTGACTTAAGTTATATTGAAAAGGGAAGAAATATAAATATTATTTTTAGGTTATTTGATTTTTCACTCTTTTTTCAAATCATTGTCATAAAAAACATAAATTGAGGTAAAAAATGAATAAACTTCAAGTAAAAATGATTTCTAAAAGTTTAAAAATAATTTTTTTATTAAATTTAAGAAAGGTGACAGTATCTTTTTTTCTCTCTCGGATTCTCCAACTAAATATGGATGAGTATCTGCTAAATCTCCAGTCTTAATCGTTTTGTAAACCAACAGATTAAAAAATTGCATCAAGTACTCTAAGTTTTTCTTTTTTGGGACCAATTTTCTCTTCTTCTTCAATTTGGAGTATATCTTGAAAATCTAACTAGTTAACACCTTGTCTTAAAATATAAGAAAGCGTTGTTTGTATAAACTGTTTTTGTAAAATATTTTTTGGAAGTCAATTTTTTAAAATCTGTGGGGTGGCTCTTTCCACTTAAGGGAGTTTCAAAAAGTATTTCAATTACAAAAAGGCTTCATTGTGCAACGGATCTGAGCAAATAAATAAAGTTGTAGCATAAACATATTTATATGTAGTATCTATTCGTTTTTGTTTAGAACCCTTTTTTGGAAACAAGTTTCATCAAGTCATTGTGTAAAGGAGACCATTGTGTGTGATATTTACGTACTCTGAAATTGCTGATATGTTGTATTTTACATATTGTTTTTGTTTCAGATATGCCCATTAATGAAACCACATACACAGTTATCTACAGATATGTTCTTGTGCCCGATAGGACTCGAAAATTTGCTTTTGAATGCTATTGAAAATCTTACATCTGTAGTTTTTACGACAAAAGAAACTTACTTGCCTTGTCAATTTTCATATTCATTTCCCAAATTCCTATCGTTGAAAGCCCTTTCTCTTGAATATTTCTTTAATTTGCTTTGTTTTGAAACCGAATATCTGTATTTTTTTGAACATCTTTTTCTACTTTATTTTTTTTCAATGAACCCGTCATTTACGTCGGATCCTGAAGAATTTTTGTTTAGAAATTTTAAAATGAAGATTGTTAATACAATCACCACGACCAAAGTCAATTGCGGTTTTCAAAACTGTATTTACTTCGGTTTTCAAAGTAAGATCTGTTGATACTTGTTTATTTACTAAAGAACCAGTTTCGCTAATTTCTATGCTTAAAAACACTTTGAATCCGTTATGTTAATTTCAAATATAATGTAATACATCTAATATCCACCACAATCATTTCAGCTTTCCTAGCAAGTTGCAAAACTTTTAACGTACATTGATTAAACGTGGATAAAGTTTATATTGGATAATTTTTATATTATTTAACAATTTCCAACATAAGCACATTTAAAAATAAAGTTGGGTCAAACCAATGGTTTGTATTGTAGCACTTTTCCTTTCAACAAGTGAAAATTCTGCTTTTAAATACAATCTATGTGTACCTACCACACTATTAAAATTATTTTCATTCATATACACAACGATTTCTAGGATTGCCTATATTTAGGATGACGCATATATGCCGTCTTTCAAATAAAACGAAAATTAATATAAAAAGGGGTTAACATAATGCTCGATTTTAAGGTTTAATTGTGTGAGTTAAGAAAAATAATTATATTTTTTAATTTCATGGAATTTACCGTTAGCTTTTTGCGTTTATAAAAATTTGAAAAAACTTGCGGTTTCGGAAATATAAGGTGTCAAAAATTCAAATTTTACGAATTTCAAGAGGCGATAACTTGAGAGGTGGTGGAGATGGAAAAAAATTTTCTTCTAACGAAATAAACTATTTATTGAGGTCTAAAAGCCCCTAAAATTTCAATCTTCTACAGACTGGGATCTAGAAGAAAAACGAGATCAAAAATTTGTAAAAAAAGACCTTTAGATAACGGTAAATTTGAACGGCCATTTTGTTTTTCTAAAGTTTAACTATAGTATACCGCGCTAGAGGAAGCAAGCCACTGCCTTTCTGCGTTTGAAAAATTTCAAAAATGCTTATGGTTTCATTGTAACAAATATTTAAAAAAGGCCATTTTTAGGGTTTTGGGGGGGTATAACTTCTAGAGGGGGGGAGGTAGGTAAAAATTTTGTTCTACGGAAATAAGTTTCTAGTGAAGATCTATGTACGTATGAAATTTCAGCTTTCTATCTTCAAGGGTGTAGAACTTTTGTAAACAAAAAAAGTGTCCACGGACGGACGGACGGACGGACGGACGGACGGACGGACGGACGGACGGACAGAGTGAAACTAATAAGCACTTTTTTCAAAAAATTTTTTGGAAAAGTGCTAACAACAATAAATAACTGTCTTTGTAAAAAATACTTCCTTCGAAATAACAAAAATATAATAAATATTTGAAAATCGAAGAAATTTGATCTCACGGAAATGAGTAATAAAAAGTATAACAAAATATTGTTATTCCCAGACGTACCAATTTTATTTATTGAAAACCCTTGCAAATTATAATAATTTGAATTTCCTAAAAAAATGTGTTTTACTAGTGTATAATAAAAGTATTGCTTTGTAATACAATCATTAAAATAAAAACTCTTGTTAAACACAAAAATTTGATCTTCCTAATAACATGTGTTTTACAAGGGCGTAATAAAACAACACTTTACACTTTCTTTAATAATACAATTAGACCACAAAGGCAAAACAATCTGCCATCAGGTAGCTAGCCACGTCTCATTTTAACATGGGAACTTCGTCAATTGAAAAAAACATTTGTCGCAGGTAAATCACGAAATGACCTACAAGATTATTTGTTAAATAAAAAAATTCAAATCTTAAACATGGGATATTTGGGTAATTAGAGCATTAAAAATTCAGGTAACTTGTGCAGATGTTTTATATTTTGGGTTAAAAAATACAACTATCTTACTTGTCGCTGAATGTAAGATTTAATTTTAACTATAGTGAACAAGTTTTAAATCACGGACATAAAATACCTACACTATATATCACATAAAATAATATGTTAAGCGTTATAAAATATTTTTTATTATAAAAAACTAAAAAATATTCTATACTGATTATGCATTATTTTGAACACTAAACGCTTAATTTTGATGTTTTGTTCTTACTTGCACGCGTTATAAAAACCTAACTCGACATAAGAAGCCTTTTGGAATATAATTGTATTTGCAATAATCGCCTAACTCGAGATGAGTTTAAAAAACTACCAATTTTTATTTTACACAAATCGCTTATGTCGAGTTAGTATTTAAAAAAACTCAAAATTAATTTTGCAACAAAAGCCTAACTCGAGATAAGCGGTTGTAAAAATTCATACAAATAAAAAAAAATGTCACTAATTTCGATTTGCAACAATAGCCTATCTCGAAATAAGTGGTTTGTCCAAAACATAAAAAAGATGTTTTCTGCTCTTAACTCGATTTAGGCGATTAGTGCAAGTGCATATGGTTGCCATTTCGAGTTAGGTCATGCGTGAATCCGACAATAACTCCGGCTGCAATAGTCGTAGAACCACCAAAATTTGTGAGCATATGAAACTCAAAACGGAGAATTCGCTGGTAAACATATCTCATTTTTGTCTTAACTCGAGTTAGGCGGTTTGAGTTTGAGGCCACTGATATATTGGCGGAATCTGTGGACTCCCAGTGATCACAAAAAAACTTAAAATCGCTTTATCTCTTCTAGTTTAGCCAGAAAACGCGTTTAAAGTTTTGCAAAAGATTTTTTTAAATATCTCCAAAAATATTTTTGCTACAGCCTATTATCATATATTGGCGGAATCTGTGGACTCCCAGTGATCAGAAAAAACACTTAAAATCGCTCTATCTCTTCTAGTTTAGCCAGAAAACGCGTTTAAAGTTTTGCAAAAGATTTTTTTAAATATCTCCAAAAATATTTTTGCCACAGTTTATTATCATATATTGGCGGAATCTGTGGACTCCCAGTGATCACAAAAAACACTTAAAATCGCTCTATCTCTTCTAGTTTAGCCAGAAAACGTGTTTAAAGTTTTGCAGAAGATTTTTTTAAATATCTCCAAAAATATTTTTGTCACAGTCTATTATCATATATTGGCGGAATCTGTGGACTTCCGGTGATCACAAAAAACACTTAAAATCGCTCTATCTCTTTTAGTTTAGCCAGAAAACGCGTTTAAAGTTTTGCAAAAGATTTTTTTAAATATCTCCAAAAATATTTTTGCAACAGCCTATTATCATATATTGGCGGAATCTGTGGACTCCCAGTGATCACAAAAAACATTTAAAATCGCTCTATCTCTTCTAGTTTAGCCAGAAAACGCGTTTAAAGTTTTGCAAAAGATTTTTTTAAATATCTCCAAAAATATTTTTGCTACAGCCTATTATCATATATTGGCGGAATCTGTGGACTCCCAGTGATCACAAAAAAACATTTAAAATCGCTCTATCTCTTCTAGTTTAGCCAGAAAACGCGTGTTAATTAATGCAGCCAACTGTACTTTTTTATCATAAAAAAAAAAAAAAAAAATATAATATTTCTTAAAATAATCTAAAATTAGTATTGTTAATACAAAGTCTTTAAATGTGGTAAAAAGGATATATTGTGATTTAAAACTATACATTTTTTGTTGTAGCAGGTAGTAAAATGTTTTTAAATGATCTGAAAATAATCTAAAAATAATTTGAAGATGCACATGTTTTTTATTTTTATTGCTTAGCCTTATTTTTGAAGATAAGGATAATAAAATAGTAGGTAAACTTGAAATGGCATAAAAGATAAAGAATATTTTGAATATACATACAAAGTTAAAATACAATCAATTTAATATTTGTTATTTATCACATTATAAAAATTTCCAAAATAATAAAAATAAATTTAGTAAGAATTATGTATCTAATTACTATTAAGAAAAAGAGTGGGAGAAATATGTAATATAAATTTTTTGTATATAAACCATAGATTTAAGGAAATAAAGAGAGTTAAAAATTTAGAATACAGAAGACACACTTCTTTTAAATTTTGACAGAGAATTATTATTGTTATTAAACGCAGGAATCCTAGTTTAATACTATAATAATTACTTGTGACGAATTTCGAGTTAGAACACGCCAGCTATTTATTTTCGAGACAGAAAGTCATTATTTCATTGAACGTAGGAATCCTAGTTCTTTGTTGTAATAATTATGTGTGACAAAATAAAATCAGCGAGTACAGGAGACAATAATTTTTAAGGAAAAAATTATAATACTTTACATGTTTTGGTGACCCCGACGTGATACCGACGTGATCTGAGTTATACAATCGAAAAAGCATTACACACTCATCATGGAACAAGCAGCTAAAGATCAACTGTTGTTATCAAAGCAAATTAAGACGTTGCAGCAAACGTATTATCAGCTAGCCGAGGAAAGAAGATCGGTTAAGTTGATAAATGAAAGGATCCATAAGTTAGATGACTTGTGGAAATCATTTGAAGAAAAAGATGAGACAATTCGATTGAAGTATGGTACGGAAAAATCTCACTTTTATTTTACCGAAGAGTTATATCAACAAGTCGAATCATTATATACTACATTTCGAGAAGATTTAATGAAGAATGCCGAAGCTAAATCTAAGGGCAGCTTAGGCATTGATGAACCGTCGAATAAGATTGAAGCATTGGATGTAAATGAAGGAAGGGTTCAGTCATCAGATAGTGCTAATACAACAGAAGGAGATGACAACTCCCCAGTAAACGAACAATTACGGATAGCAATCAGAAGCAGTAAAAGAAGCTTGATTTTATTGCAGAGATTTATGGATGAAATCTCATTAAACAATAAAAGCAAAGAATATTACGAAACAAAAATACAAGGTATTGAGAATAGGTGCAGCACCGTTCAACAAGATGATAGAGAAGTATGCTCTAAACATGATGATCCTGATAAGCACGGCTATAATCGTGAGCTAATACATCAAGTATTAAAGAGGGCGCAAGATCTTATGATACAATTAAAAGAAAAAATGAATTCGACAAATAAAAATAAGAATAATGACACATCATTTAACATAAAAAACAAGTTACCAGCTATTACGATACCGACATTCGATGGAGCCTATTCGAATTGGATGCAGTTCAGGGATATATTTACAGAACTGATTCACAAACAAACACTTCCGAATGTAGAGAAGATGTTTTATTTAAAAGCAAACGTTCAGGGTGAAGCAGAAGCCCTAATTCGCCACTTGACAATATGTGAAGATAACTATTTTTTAGCGTGGAAAATCTTGAGCGAAAGATACAACAACAAGAGATTATTAGTATCTACAATAATTGAAAAATTTCTAAATCAACCGAATTTGATTGCTGGGTCAGCTAAATCATTAAAAAATATGTATGATGTAACAAAAGAATGCGTTTTATTATTGGAAAATTGGGGGTTGGAAATTGATGGAAGTTGGGATCCAATAATGTTGCAAATTTTATTAAAAAAGCTCGACAAAGATACGCATTCATACTACGAACAGTCACTGAAAAATCCTAAGGAGTTACAGTCATTACAAGAATTTTTGAAGTTTATCGAGATGAAGTTTCAATCATTAGAGGCTGTAGGTTCCAAACAATTTTCTGCAATGAAATATAAAACAACATCAAGTCAGAAGGCTTCATCATTTTCAACAACATACAATCCAATAAAATGTCCAATTTGTGGTAACGGACATTTAATAATTAGTTGTCAAAAGTTTACAAAAATGACAGTTCAAGAACGAGAGGCTCAAATTAGAAAGCTGAATTTATGTTTAAATTGCTTTAGATTTGGACATCAAAGAAATACATGTTTTTCAAGAGGATGCAAGAAGTGTGAGGCAAAACATAATACTATGCTACACAAAGAAAGAACTATAAATCAACAAAGTCTATTTAAAAACAGCAAATTAGATGCAAGCAGTACCAGCCAAGCAAATTCAACAGTATGCAGTCATCCAACAAAAACAAAAGTAGCAGCAAAGATAAATACGGAAATAAATCAAGATATAGGAAATGTAACTTCGAATGTAGGATCATCATTTCGTAGAAAAGAAAGCTATGTGTTTCTGGGAACTGCTCTAGTGTCAGTGACAGGAGCAGATAATAAACAACGTGATTGCCGTGTATTACTTGATTCAGGTTCACAAGTTAACTTTATTACCGAAAAATTACAAAAACAACTGAAGTTAGATACCAAGTTTCAAAAAATGGAAATAAATGGAATTGGCAATCTACAATTTATACCCACAACAGATCGGGTTAATATTAATGTCCAATCTAAAGTTAAAAATTTCAATATTAATATTGATGCCCAAGTCATTAAAAACATAACGAGCGATCAACCACAACGATTCATCAACATCAATGATTGGAATATACCAAAATCCATTAAATTAGCTGACCCCAATTTTAACCAACCTCAACGAGTTGACATGTTGTTGGGAGCAGAAATGTATGGCGAATTGATGCAATCAGGGCAGATTAGATTACAGCAAGATTTACCAATGTTACAGGACACAGTATTTGGTTGGATAGTCCTGGGACGAATAAGACAAGCAGAGCCTGTAGCATCTCTCACAAGTATTTCAAACCAAGACCTGGAGGATGAATTAATAAAATTTTGGGAGTGTGAAGAAATCGAAGAAGTGAAACCTTTAACGAAAACGGAACAACAATGCGAAGAATTTTTTAAAGCAACAACTAAACGAAATAATCAAGGGAGATTTATAGTCAATTTGCCTATTTTGGTTTCTCCAGAATTACTGGGAGAATCAAGGCATATAGCTCTAAGAAGATTTATTAATTTAGAGAATAAATTATCAAAAAATTTAGAATTGAAAAAGCAGTATACACAATTTATGGATGAATATTATAAATTAGGGCATATGAAGAAAATTAATGAAACTGATATTCCAAAACAACATTGTTTTTTACCACATCATTGCGTAATAAAAGAAGAGAGCAGTACGACTAAACTTAGAGTGGTTTTTGATGCATCAGCAAAAACATCGTCAGGACTTTCTCTCAATGATATTATGATGAAAGGACCAAAAACACAAGACGATTTATTTAACATTCTTTTAAGATTTCGAACATATAAATATGTTATCACAGCAGACATAAAACAGATGTACAGGCAAATTCAAGTCAACAAAAAAGATCAAAAATTGCAACTAATTATGTGGCGGTCAAATCCAAAGAACGAAATAAATTTTTATCAATTGACTACAGTAACATATGGAACCAGATCGGCTCCATACCTGGCTACGAGATGTTTAAATCAACTAGCAGCTGATGAATCAGTTAAATACCCAATGGCGGCACAAGTTATACAAGATTTTTACGTTGACGATATTATAACTGGTGGTAGCACTCTAACTGAAGCTATTGAAATTAAAAATCAATTAAGAAAGTTGTTGAAATCAGCTCAATTAGAGTTGCATAAATGGGCTTCAAATGATGAAAGATTGCTCCTGGACATACCAAAAGATAACAGAGAAAAAGAGAAAGAATTTTCAAATGATGACCAAGGATATATAAAGACTCTCGGTTTATCGTGGCAACATCAAAATGACATATTTTCATTTAAAACAACTTGGGTAGATAATGAAATAAAGTTAACAAAACGAAAGGTTGTATCAGAAACGGCACGGTTATTCGATCCTTTAGGTTTGGTCAATCCAATTATTGTTATCGCAAAAATATATATACAAAAATTATGGAAATCAAAAGTAGATTGGGATGAAGAATTGAATCATGAGTTACAACTAGAATGGAATAATTTCCGAGAAAGATTAATAGACATCAACAAAATCAAAATTTCAAGATACGTGGGAGTCATATGTCATGTCAGGGCAGAGCTTCATATGTTCGGTGATGCTAGCGAGAAGGCTTACGGGGCAGCAGCTTATTTGAGATTTATTGATTCATCTGGGACTATCAATTGTAAATTATTCTGTTCGAAATCTAAAGTTGCTCCTGTGAAATTATTGACTCTTCCAAGATTAGAGCTGTGTGCAGCACGACTCGCAACAAAACTTGCAAATAAAATAAAGTCAGTACTTAAAATTAACATTGATGAGACATATTTATGGAGTGATTCACAAATAGTGTTGTCATGGATCAAAGGAGATCCAGGGTTATTCAAGACATATGTCGCTCACAGAATTGCTTATATACACGAAAAAACAAAAGTTCACCAATGGAAGTACGTGAACACCAAAGATAATCCGGCAGATTTATTATCAAGGGGCATATGGTCGAAACAAACCAGCGAACTAGAAAAATGGTTTTATGGACCACAATTTTTACAATTGAAAGAAGAAGAATGGCCACAAAATCAATTTGAGGTTATGAGGTTAGAAGAAGAAGAGAGAAAAACGTCATTAATTGCAAAGGGTGAAGACAATGAAGTAGAAAACGATCATCCACTGTATAAAATCAATCATCGTAATTCATACAACGTTTTGCTTCGAACGATGGCCTATGTGTTAAGATTCATTGGAATAATGAAAAAGGAAAGAAGTGAAAATAGTTCGAAAGGCTGTTTAACAGTAACAGAGATGAATGATGCATTGTCATTAATTATTAAAGTGGTGCAGAAGAAACATTATTCGAATGAATTGAAGCAACTTCAACAAAGCAACAAAATTGCGAAAAATAGCAAAATAAGTTCATTAACACCGTTTTTAGATACACAAGGAATTATAAGAGTAGGAGGTAGATTAGATAATGCTTCAATATCGTACGATGCAAAGTATCCAATTGTATTACCAGGAGAAGAGTTTTTATCAAAATTAATAATCGAACATTTACACAAGAAACATTTTCATGCGGGACCACTAGCTTTATTCACTTTTTCTAGGCAGAAATTTTGGATAACACAAGGAAGAAATGTGTGCAGAGCAGTGACAAGAAATTGTATTAAATGTGCAAGATCAAATCCACAACTTTTACAGCAAATAATGGGCAATTTACCATCAGAAAGGGTTCTACCTTCAAGACCATTTAGCAATACCGGTGTTGATTTTTGCGGACCTATTTGGACACATTACTTAATAAGAGGGAAACGACCGCAAAAATCGTATATTGCAGTATTTTGCTGTTTTGCAACAAAAGCGATACATATGGAAGTAGTGTCTGACTTAACATCTGACGCATTTATTGGTGCATTAAAACGTTTCGTTGCAAGAAGAGGTTTATGTGAAAATATATTTTGCGACAACGCTACTAATTTTGTAGGAGCAAAAAATAAGTTAGACGAATTAAAAATATTATTTAGTAAACAAGAAGAACAAAATAAAATTATAAATAGTTGCGGCACTAACAATGTTCAATTTCATTTTGCACCTCCGAGATCCCCACATTTTGGAGGTTTGTGGGAAGCAGCTGTTAAATCTGCAAAAAAATTGTTATTTAAAACTTTAGCATCGGCTTCATTAACATTTGAGGAACTCAACACAATGGTAGCAGAAGCAGAAGCCGTACTGAATTCGAGGCCATTAACACCATTTTCTTGTGATCCAAACGATTTGACAGCGCTCACTCCAGGACATTTTCTAGTGGGGGATCCATTAATAGCATTACCACAGCCCAATATGCAAGACAACAAGATTACTACGTTATCAAGATGGAAACTTGTTTCAGCTTTACGCCAAGAGTTTTGGAAAAGATGGCATATCGAATATTTGTCGCAGTTACAGCAAAGATACAAATGGAAAGAGCCTTCAAAGAATGTATATCCAGGTATGATGGTAATTATCAAAGACGAGAATGCTCCTCCATTGAAATGGCCATTAGGTAGAGTAGAAGAAATTATCAAAGGTGAAGATGGGTTTGTACGAGTAGTAACAATTAGAACAGCAAGCGGTGTGTTTAAACGCGCTATACATAATATAGCACCTATTCCAATAGAAGATAAAGAACAAATAGAGAAGAAAGATGAAAATAAAAAGAAGAAAGAGAATGCTGAAATTATTGCTCCCAATAAAAGGCGAAGGATAGACAGTCCGTTCAGCGCAACAATGTTTTTATATCTAACAATTTTGTTTCTTCCGTTACTTGCCTTAGGAAAGTCGACGACACCCTTTAATGTAACAACACTTCAACCGAACGGAGCATACTTTGAAAAAGTAGGAAGTGGAAAATTAATTGCCACTCATTGGAATTTAGTGGTTTATCACAATATGTCCAACTATTGGTACTCTGAAGCAATGATTATGAAAGGCTTAACACAAATGAAAGATATAACTAATAAAATAAAAAATGCTGATATGGTTAAATTATTACTGGAAAAGTATGAGCATAAGATAGACAAAATTCAAGAAAGGAATCAACTTTTATTTAACAATATATCTCATTATGATCGCAAAAAACGAGGACTTATAAACGTCGTAGGCAACATAGCCAACAAATTATTTGGAGTGTTGGACGACGAATATGCTGAAAAAATTGAAAATGTTGTAAAAAACTTAGAATTTAATCAAAAGAAGGCACTTCACTTAATTCATAACCAAACATATATTATAGAAGCTACAACAAATTTATTGAAGAAAAATGAAGAGGAAAGAAACCAGCATTTGAAGATAATTCAAGATGAAATTGAAGAGATTCAAAGAACGTTAAAATTCTTGTTACCGCATGAACAAGAAGAGAAGGTTCAAAATTTCTTTTTAATGGTAGGGCAGTACTTAATGTTAATTATTGACGAATTACAAGAAATACAGACAACAATGTTGCACATAATGAGAGATGCACAACATGGAAAATTCAATACAGTTATTCTAACACCAAATCAAATAGCCGAACATCTTGAGGAATTGCGTCAGATCATTCCAACAGAACAATTAAACATTCCATCATTAATACAAATATATGGAATGACAAGTATTAGCGCTAAATTTTCCAGAGAATCTATTATTTTTGTCATAAATATTCCCTTACTAAGAACAATGGAATTCGAAATTTATAATATTGTATCTTTCCCAGTAAAAATGAACAATTCATCAGTTGAAATAATTCCAAACACAAAATACATAATGGCCAATTTACATAGGGATACGATCTACCCATTATCTAAAGAAGAATTTTCGGATTGCGTATTTTATAAAACAAGTGGATATCTATGCAATCAACTGTATCCATTGTTAACCAAATCATCAACTCAACTGGAATGTGAGATTCAACTGTTAACTCAACAAACTATTTCAGATAAATGTACGCTTAAAATATCAAAATCTAGAAAAGCTTGGATACCACTATATCAGAAAAATGCATGGTTGTTTTCATTACACAAACAAAATAAAATAGATAATCTTGTTTGTCATGATCAAGCATACTCAATGAAATTACCAGAAGCCGGGTTACTAAAATTTTATGACGATTGTATACTCAAAGATGATGAATTTATAATTGAATCGTTTAAAAGGAGAAATTATCAAGTTAATACACCATTCGATGACGTCCAATCATTGCCAGAGTTTAATTTTACATTTTTTGAAGTTGAACATGTTAAACAGTTCAATGTTAAACATGAACCGTATATAGCTGCATATGGCAAGATTAAACAACAATTACAAAAATTAAAAGAACAAGATTATAGTTATGAAGATAACTCTCGTAATGATACACATCACTATATAACTAGTTATTTGGGTTTAACAATCGCCATTATCAGTTTTGTGCTCATCATTAGATTTTTAATAAAATTCAAAAATGCAACTATTAATCAACAAGCCACAATAGCTCCAGCTACTTCAAGACAGCAATATCATCTTGATGCACTAGACATCAACGCGGGGGAGAATGTTAATTAATGCAGCCAACTGTACTTTTTTATCATAAAAAAAAAAAAAAAAAATATAATATTTCTTAAAATAATCTAAAATTAGTATTGTTAATACAAAGTCTTTAAATGTGGTAAAAAGGATATATTGTGATTTAAAACTATACATTTTTTGTTGTAGCAGGTAGTAAAATGTTTTTAAATGATCTGAAAATAATCTAAAAATAATTTGAAGATGCACATGTTTTTTATTTTTATTGCTTAGCCTTATTTTTGAAGATAAGGATAATAAAATAGTAGGTAAACTTGAAATGGCATAAAAGATAAAGAATATTTTGAATATACATACAAAGTTAAAATACAATCAATTTAATATTTGTTATTTATCACATTATAAAAATTTCCAAAATAATAAAAATAAATTTAGTAAGAATTATGTATCTAATTACTATTAAGAAAAAGAGTGGGAGAAATATGTAATATAAATTTTTTGTATATAAACCATAGATTTAAGGAAATAAAGAGAGTTAAAAATTTAGAATACAGAAGACACACTTCTTTTAAATTTTGACAGAGAATTATTATTGTTATTAAACGCAGGAATCCTAGTTTAATACTATAATAATTACTTGTGACGAATTTCGAGTTAGAACACGCCAGCTATTTATTTTCGAGACAGAAAGTCATTATTTCATTGAACGTAGGAATCCTAGTTCTTTGTTGTAATAATTATGTGTGACAAAATAAAATCAGCGAGTACAGGAGACAATAATTTTTAAGGAAAAAATTATAATACTTTACAACGCGTTTAAAGTTTTGCAAAAGATTTTTTTAAATATCT